>NW_022165096.1:107388-312444 GCF_008728515.1 Papio anubis
ATTGATACTTCGTTCAGTTACGTATTATCTCGAGAAAGAGCAACTCAAGTTCACATACTTGCCAGATTCACCAAAGTTGAAATGAAGGAAAAAATCTTAGGGCAGCCAGAGAGAAAGGTGGAGTTACCACAGAAGCCCATCAGCAGACTCACAGCAGATCTCTCGGCAGAAGCTCTACAAGAGCCCAGAAGAGAGTGGGGGCCAATATTCAACATTCTTAAAGAAAAGAATTTTCAGCAGAATTTTCATATCCAGCTAAACTAAGTTTCATAAGTGAAGGAGAAATAAAATCAGCATACAGATGAAAAAGCAAATGCTTAGAGATTTGTCACCACTAAGGCCTGCCTGAGAGACCCTGGAAGGAAGCCTCAACATGGAAGAATTAGCCGGTACCAGCCATTGCAAAAACATGCCAAAATGTAAAGACCATCGAGGCTAGGAAGAAACTGCATCCAACTAGTCGAGCAAAATAACTAGTTAATATCATAATGGCAGGATCAAGTTCACATAACAATCTTAACCTTAAATGTAAATGGACTAAATGCTCCAATGAAAAGACACAGACTGGCAAACTGGATGAGAGTCAAGACCCATCAGTCTGCTGTATTCGGAGACCCATGCACTTGGGAACATACATAGGCTCAAAATAAAAGGGATGGAGGAGAAGATTTACCAAGCCTGTGGAGAACAAAAAAAGAAAGCAGGGGTTGCAATCTAGTCTCTGATAAAACAGACTTTAAGCCATCAAAGATCAAAAAAGAGACAAAGAAGGCCATTACATAATGGTAAAGGGATCAATTGAACAGGAAGAGCTAACTATCCTAAATATATATGCACCCAATGCAGAACTTTTAGATTCATAAAGCAAGTCCTTAGAGACTTACAAAAGAGACTTAGACTCATACAATAATGGGAGACCAACCTCCACACTGTCAGCATTAGACAGATGCAGCAGAAGACAGAAAGTGAGCCTGGGATATCCAGGAATTGAACTCATCTCTGCAGCAAAGCAGACCTAATAGACATCTATAGAACTCTCCCACTGGAAATCAACAAGAATATACATTCTTCTCAGCACCACATCATCTTACTCCAAAATTGGCCATATAATTGGGAAATAGCACTCCCTCAGCAAATGTACAAGAACAGAAATTATAACAAACTGTCTCTCAGACCACAGTGCAATCAAACTAGAACTCAGGACCTAAGAAACTCAATCAAAACAGCTCAACTACATGGAAACTGAACAACCTGCTCTGAATGACTACTGGGTACATCACGAAATGAAGGAGAAATAAAGATGTTCTTTGAAACCAATGAGAACAAGATACAACATACCAGAATCTCCTAGGACATTTAAAGCAGTGTGTAGAGGAGATTTATAGCACTAAATGCCCACAAGAGAAACAGGAAAGATCAAAGAAATTGACACTCTAACATACATGAATTAAAAGAACTAGAAGCAAAGAGCAAACACATTCCAAAGCTAGCGAGAAGGCAAGAAATAACTAAGATCAGAGCAGAACTCAAAGGAGATAGAGACACAAAAACCATCCAAAACATCAATGAATCCAGGAGTTGGTTTTTGAAAGATCAACAAAATTGACAGACCACTAGCAAGAGACTAATAAAGAAGAAAAGAGAAGAATCAAATCAGCCTTAATTAAAATGACAAAGGGATATCACTACCGACCCCACAGAAATACAAACTACCATCAGGAGAATACTATAAACACCTCTCGCCAAAATAAACTGGAGAACCTAGAAGAAATGGATAATTTCCTGGACCTTACTCTTCGAAGACTAAAACCAGGAAGAAGTTGAATCCCTGAATATAGACCAATAGTAGGCTCTGAAATTGAGGCAATAATTAATAGCCTACCAATAAAAAGTCCAGGACCAGATGGATTCACAGCCAGATTCTACCAGAGGTATAAGGAGGAGTTGGTACCATTTCATTCTGAAACCTTCTTCAATCAATAGAAAAGAGGAATCATACATAACTCATTTTATGAGGCCAACATCATCCTGATACAAAGCCTAGCAAGAACACAACAAAAAGAAATTTCAGACCAATATCTAATGATGAACATCGATGCAAAAATCCTCAATAAAATACTGGCAAACCAGTTCAACAACACATCAAAAGCTTATCCACCATGATCAAGTGGGCTTCATCCCTGGGATGCAAGGCTGGTTCAACATTCGCAAATCAATAAACATAATCAGCATATAAACAGAACCAAAGACAAGAACCATGATTATCTCCCGACAAGATGCAGAAAAGGCTTTTGACAAAGGAGATTCAACAGCCCTTCATGCTAAAAGCTCAATAAATTCGATATTGATGGAACGTACCTCAAAATCATAGAGCTGTTTATGGCAAACCCTTTTAGCCAATATCATACTGAATGGGCAAAACTGGGAAAAATTCCTTTGAAAACTGGCACAGAACCGGGGATGCCCTCTCTCACCACTCCTATTCAACATAGTGTTGGAAGTTCTAGCTAGGGCAATCAGGCAAGAGAAAGAAATCAGGGGTATTCAGTTAGGAAAAGAAAGAATCAAATTGTCTCTGTTTGCAGATTGTGTGATTGTATATTTAGAAAACCCCATTATCTAGAGCTAAAATCTCATAAGCTGATAAGCAACTTCAGCAAAGTCTCAGGATACAAAATTAATGTGCAAAATCACAAGCGATGCTTAACATACACAATAACAGACAAACACAGAAGTGGAAATCATGAATGAGCTTTTTACATTCACAATTGCTTCAAAGAGAATAAAATACCTAGGAATCCAACTTACAAGGGATGTAAGGACCTCTTCAAGAACTACAAACCACTGCTCAGTGAAATAAAGGGATTTCGTGAATGGAAGAACATACCATGCTCATGGATAGGAAGAATCAATATCCTGAAAATGGCCATACTGCCCAAGGTTATTTATGATTCAATGCCATCCCATCAAGCTACCACTGAGTTTCTTCACAGAATTGGAAAGAACTGCTTTAAAGTTCATATGGAACCAAAAAAAAGAGCCACATCTCCAGACAATCTAAGTCAAAAGAACAAAGCTGGAGGCATCCGCTACCTGACTTCAAACTATACTATAATGCTACAGTAGCAAAACAGCATGGTACTGAGTACAAAAGAAACAGGATATAGACCAATGGAACAGAACAGAGTCCTCAGAAATAATGCCACCACACATCTACAGCCATCTGATCTTTGACAAACCTAGGAAAGAACAAGAGAGGAAATGGGGAAAGAAGGATTCCCTATTTAATAAATGGTGCTGGGAAAATTGGCTATATAAGTAGAAAGCTGAAACTGGATCCTTTTACTCCTTATACGAATTAATTCAAGATGGATTAGAGACTTAAATGTTGAACCTAATACCATAAAAATCCTAGAGGAAATCCTGGGTAGTACCATTCAGGACATAGGCATGGGCAAAGAGACTTCATGTCCTAAAACACCAAAACAACGACAGCAAAAGCTAAAATTGATAAATGGGATCTCATTAAATAAAGAGCTTCTGCTGTAAAAACTACCATCAAGGTAGACAGGCAACCTACAGAATGGGAGAAAATTTTGCAATCTCTCATCTGACAAAGGCTCATATCCAGAACCTACAAGGGACTCAAAACAAATTTACAAGAAAAAAACAAACAACCCCATCCAAAAAGTGGAGTGCAAATGATATGAACAGACATTTCTCAAAGAAGACATTCATACAGCCAACAGACATATGAAAAAATGCTCATCATCACTGGCCATCAGAGAAATGCAAATCAAAACCACAATGAGATACCATCTCACACACCAATTAGAATGGTGATCATTCAAAAGTCAGGAAACAACAGGTGCTGGAGAGGATGTGGAGAAATAGGAACACTTTTACACTGTTGGTGGGATTGTAAACTAGTTCAACCATTATGGAAAACAGTATACGGAGTTCCTCAGGATCTAAGAACTAGGTACGCCATATGTTAGCCATCCCATTACTGAGGATATATACCCAAGGATTATAAATCATGCTGTTATAGGAACCCATGCACATTATGTTTGTTGCCTTTTTGTCACAATAGCAAGACTTGGGAGGTCAAACTAAATGTCCATCAGGGACAGATTGGATTAAGAAAATGTGGCACATATACACCATGGGAATACTATGCAGCCATAAAAAGGATGAGTTTGTGTCCCTTTGTAGGGACATGGATGCAGCTGAAACCATCATTCTTAGCAAACTATCACAAGAACAGAAAACCAAACACCGCGTATTTCTCACTCATAGGTGGGAACTGAACAATGGGAATCACTTGGACTCAGGAAGAGACACATCACACACGGGGCCTATCAGGGGAGGGAGGGAGGGATTGCATTGGGAGTTATACCTGATGATGTAAATGACTTGAAGTTGATAGGTGCAGCAGACCAGCATGGCACAAATATGCATATGTAACAAGCCTGCACTTTATACATATGCCTACAACTTAAAGTATAATAATAATAAATAAATTTTAAAAAGTAGAGAAAGATGCTATGTATTGAAGCACTTTTTGATGAAATAGTATTCATCTCATAGAGTTAAACCTTCCTTTTATTCAGAATGTTGAAAACTTTAATTTTGGGGAATCCTCGAGGGGACATTTAAGAGCTTTTTGAGGCCTCTGGGTAAAACTGAATATCCCCAGATAAAAACTAGAAAGAAACAATTTTTGAAACTTCATTCTGATGTGTGGATTCATCTCACAGAGTTAAAATGTACTTTTGATTCAGCAGGTTGGACACATTCTTCTTGGAGAATCTGCAAAGGAATATTTGGGATCCCATTGAGGCCTATTGCAACAAACCGAATATCCAAAGATAAAAAGTAGAAAGAAGTCACCTGTGAAACTGCTGTGTGATATGTGGATTTACCTCACAGAGTTAAATCTTTCTTTTGATTCAGCAGGTTGAAAACCCTCTTTTTGTAGAATCTGTGAAGGGACATTTTGTAGATTATTGTGCCCTATAAGGAAAAACCAAATATCCTTAGGTAAAAACTAGATAGAAGCTATCTGTGAAACTCATTTGTGATGCGTGAATTCTCACAGAGTTAAAACTTTCTTTAAATTCAGTAGGTTGAAATCATTCCTTATGTAGAGTCTGTGAAAGGACGTTTTGGAACTCATAGAGGCCTATGAAAAAAACCATACATCCCCATATAAGAACTAGATGGAAGCTATCTGTGAAACTGTTTTGTTATGTGTTTATTCATCTCACAGAGTTAAGTCTGTCTTTTGATTCAGCTGGTTTTAAACTGTTTGTGTAGAATCTATAACAGTATATTTTGAAGTCCTTTGACATCTATGAAGAAAAAACCAATACCCCTGATAAAAACAAGAAAGAACTTATCTGTGAATCTGCTTTGTGATTTTCGTATTCATCTCACCAAGTTAATGGTTTCTTTTGATTTAGCAGCTTAGAAACACTCTATTAGTGGAACCTGCAAAGCGACATTTGGGATTCCATTTAGGCCTATAGGGAAACATCGAATATCCCCAGATAAAAACTAGAAAGAAGGTATCTGTGAAACTGATTTGTGATGTGTAGATTAATATAACAGGGTTAAACCTTTCTTTTGATTCAGCAGCTTGAAAACTCTCTTGTACAATCTGTGAAGGGACATTTAGAGCACAGTAGCCTAGAAGGAAAAAAGAAACATACAAATATAAAAACTAAAAAAGTTATGTGTGAAACAGCTTTGTGATGTGTGGATTCATCTCACAAAGTTAACCCTTTATTTTGATTCAGCAGTTGGAAACACTCTTTTGGGAGAATAAGTGAAGGAACATTTGGGAGCCCATTGAGGCCTATGGAAAAAAAAGAAATATCCTCAGATAAAAACAAGGAAGAAACTATCTGTGAAACTGCTTTGTGATGTGTGGATTCAACTCACAGAGTTCAAAGTTTCTTTTGATTCAGCAGGTTGGAAACACTATTATTGTAGAATCTGTGAAGGGACATATGGGAGCCCATTGAGTCCTATTGGGAAAAAAGGAATATTAAACAACAACAACAAACAAAAACAAATAAACAACAACAAAAAACTAGAAAGAATCTATTTGTGAAACTGCTTTGCGATGTGTGGATTCATCACATAGAGATAACATTTCTTTTGATTCAGCAGCTTGGAAAAACTCTTTTTGTAGAATGTGGAAAAGTACATTTGGGAGCCCATTGATACCTATTCGGAAAAACCGAATATCTCCAGATAAAAACTAGAAAGAAGCTATCTGTGCAACTGCTTTGTGACATGTTTATTCATTTCACAGAGTTAAACCTTTCTTTATATTCAGCAGTTTGGAAACATTCTTTTTGTGGAATCTGTGAAGGGACATGTAGGAGCCCATTGAGGTATATGGGGTAAAACTGCTTATTCCCAGATAAAATATAGAATGAAGCTCTCTGTGAGACTTTTTTGAGATGTGGGAATTCATTTCATATAGATAACCTTTCTTTTGGTTCAGCAGGTTGAAAACACTGTTGTTGTAGTATCCAAAAGGGGATATTTTGGAGCCCATTGGGGCGAATGTGGAACAACTGAATAACGAAAGACAAAAATGAGAAAGAAGCTACCTGAAAACTGTTAAGTGAAGTGTAATTCATGTGACACAGTTAAACCATTCTTTTGATTTAACAGGTTGGAAACCTTTTTGTAGAATCCATGAAAGGACATTTGGAAGCTTATTGTAACCTATGAGAAAACACTGAATATCCTTAGATAAAAACCAGACAGAAGCTATTTGTGAAACTGCTTTGTGATGTGTGAATTCTTCTCAAAGAGTTCAACCTTTTTTTTTTTTTAAATTCAGCAGGTTGAAAACACTCTTTTTGTAGAATCTGTGACAGGACATTTTGGAGCTCATGGAGGCCTATGAGAAAAAACTGAATATCACCAGATAAGAACTAAAAGGAAGCTTTCTGTGAAACTCTTTTGGATGTGTTTATTCATCTCACAGAATTACAACTTACTTTTGATTGAGCAGTTTTTAAAAACACTTTTTGTAGAATCTCTGAAGTTATATTTGGGAGCCCTTTGAGGCCTATGAAGAAAATACCAATACCCCCAATAAAAACTAGAAATTAGCTCTCTGTGAAACTGCTTTGTGATGTGCAGATTTATCTCAAAGAGTTAAAACTTTATTTTGATTCTACAGGTTAGAAACACTATTTTAGTTGAATCTGCAAAGGGACATTCAGGATTCCGTAAAGGCCTACTTGGAAAAACTGAATATTCCCAGACAAAAACTAGAACTTAGAAATTAGTTATCTGTGAGACTGATTTGTGATGTGTGTATTCATCTCACAGAGTTAAATCTTTCTTTTTGATTCAGCAGGTTGGAAAAACTGTTTTTGGAAGTTATGCAAGGGGACACTTGGGAGCCCTTTCAGTCCTATGGGGAAAAGTCAAATGTTCCCAGGTATAAACTAGAAAGAAGGTCTCTGTAAAACAGTTTTGAGATGTTTGCATTCATCTCACAGAGATAAACCTTTCTTTTAATTCAGCTGGTCGGAAAATCTCTGCTTGGAGTGTCTTGGGTATTTTAAAGCCAACTGAGGCCTATGGTGAAAAACCAAATATCCCCAGAAGAAAACACACTCATATACCCTATGACAAAACACTGAATATCCTTAGGTAAAAACCAGACAGAAGCTATCTGTGAAACTGCTTTGTGAGTTGTGGATTCATCTCACAGAGTTAAACATTTCTTTCAATTAAGCATGTTGGAAACACTGTTTTTATCGAATCTGTGAACAGACTTTTGGGAAGCCATTGAGGCCTAAGGGGAAAAAGAGAATATCCCCAGATAAAAACTGGAAAGAAGCTATCCCTGAAACTGCTTTGAGATGTGTGGATTCATCTGTCAGAGTTAAACCCGTCTTTTGATTCATCAGGTTGGAAACACTCTTTTTTAGAATCTAGGAAGCAACAATTTGGAACACATTTATGCCTGTGGCAAAAAATTGAATATCCCAAGATAAAAACTAGAAAGACGCTATCTTTCTAGTTAGTGTGAAACTGCTTTGTGATGTGTGGATTCATCTCAAATAGTTAAACCATTTTTTTTGATTTGCAGGTTGGAGACACTCTTTTTGAAGAATCTGTGAAGGAACATTTGGGAGCCTATTGAGGACTATGGTGAAAATCTGAATATCCCCATATTAAAACTAGAAAACAGTGATCCATGAAACTGCTTTGTGATGTGTGGATTCATCTCACAGAGTTAAAGGTTTCTTTTGATTCAGCAGGTTACAAAAAACTCTTTTTGGAGAATATGCAAAGGGACATTTGGGAGCCCATTGAGGTCTATGAGGAAAAGCAAATATCCCCAGATAAAAACTAGAAAGAAGCTTTCTCTGAAACTGCATTCTGATGTAGGGTTAATCTCACAGAGTTAAACCTTTCTTTTGATTCATTACGTTGGAAACACTCTTTTTGTAGAATCTGCCAAGGGACTTTATGAAGTCGATTGATGCATATGGGTTCAAAGCAAATGTCCTCAGATAAAAACTACAAAGAAGTTATGTCAGAAACTGTTTTGTGATGTGTGGATTCATCTTAGAGTGTTAAACCTTTCTTTGATTCAGTACATTGGAAATCCTTTTTTTCTAGAATCTGCAGTGATATTTGGGAGCCCATTGAAGCTTATGTGGAAAACCCCAGTATTTTCAGATAAAAACAAGAAAGAAGCTATCTATGAAACTGATTTTTGATACGTGCATTCATCTCTCAGAGGTAAGCCTTTCTTTTCACCCAGCAGATTTTAACCACTTTTTTTGTAGAATCTGTGACAGGACATTTGGGAGTGCATTGAGGCCTCTGTGTAAAAACCAAATATCCCCAGATAAAAACTAGAAAGAAGTTATCTTTGAAACGGATGTGTGCTGTGTGGATTCATCTCACAGGGTTAAATGTTTCTTTATCCAGCAGCTTGGAAACATACTTTTTGGAGAATCCATTAAGACACATTGGGGAACCTGTTGAGGCCTATGGGGAAAACCCGAATATACCCAGATAAAAACTAGAAACAAGATATTTGTGAAACAGCTTTATGATGAATGGATTCATCTCACAGAGTTAAATATTTGTTTTGATTCAACAGATTGAAGAATATCTTTTTAGAGAATCTGTGAAGGAACATTTGGCAGCCCATTAAGACCTATGTGGAAAACAGATTATTTCCAGATAAAAACTAGAAAGAAGCTATCTGTGAAACTGCTTTGTGATGTGTATATTCATCTCACAGTGTTAAACCTTTCCTTTGATTCAGCAGATTGGAAACACTCATTTTGTAGAATCTGCAAAGCAACATTTAAGAGCCCATCATTCCTATGAGAAAAAACTGAGTATCTTCAGATAAAAACCAGAAAGAAGCTATCTGTGAAACTGTATTATGATTTGTGTATTCATCTCACAGAGTTAAACTTTTCCTTTGATTAAACCTGTTGGGGAAAACTCTTTTTGGAAAATCTGTGAAAGGACATTTCGGAGTCCACTGAGGCCTATGGTGATAAAACCGAATGTCATCAGATAGAAACTAGAAAGAAGCAATTTGTGAAACAGCTTTGTGATGTGTGGATTAATCTCACAGAGTTAAACCTTTCTTTTGATTCAGTAGGTTGGAAACACTCTTTCTAGAGAATCTATGAATGGACATTTGGGAGCCCTTTGAGGACTGCAGGGATAGAATGAATATCCCCAGATAAAAACTAGAAAAACACTCTGTGGGAAACTGCTGTGTGATGTGTGTATTCAGCTTACAGAGATAAACATTTCATTTGACTCAGTCGGTTGGAAGCACTCTTTCTGGTGAATCTGTGAAGGGGCATTTGGACATCCCTTGAGGCCTCAGGGCCTCAAATCCAAAATAGAAGGAAAATCCAAAATAGAAGTAGGAAGAAGGTATCTGTGAAACTGGTTTGTGATGTGTGAATTCATCTCAAAGTGTTAAACCTTTCTTTCGATTCAGAAGTTTGGAAACACTCTTTTTGTAGAATCTGTGAAGGGAAATTTGAGAGCCCATTGAGACCAATGTGAAAAAACTGAACATCCCCAAACAAAAACTAGAAAGAAGCTCTCTGTGAAATTACTTGTGATGTGTGGATTCATCTCACTGATGTAAATGTTTGTTTTGATTCAGCAGGTCTTTTCTCTGAATTTTGGAGAAACTGCAAAGCGACATTTGGGAGCCCATTGAGGCCTATGGAAAAAAATGAATATCCCCAGGTAAAACCTGGAAAGAAGCAACCTGTGAAACTGTTTTGTGATGTGTAGATTTATCTCACAGTGTTAAACATTTCTTTTATTCAGCCAGTTGGAAACAGTTTTTGGAGAAACTGCAAAAGGACATTAGGGAGCCCATTGCAACCTATGAGGAAAAATATATCCAGATAAAAACTAGAAAGAAGATATCTGTAAAACTGCTTTGTGATGTCTGGATTCATCTCAGAGAGGCAAACCTATCTTTTGATGCAGCAGACTTGAAACAGTCTTTTTGGAGAATCTGTGAAGGGACATTTAGGAGTACATTGAGGCCTATAGGGAAAACCAGAATATCCCCAGATAAAAACTGGAAAAATTGATCCATGAACGTGCTTTGCAATTTGTGGAGTCATCTCACAGAGGTAAACTTTCCCTTTGATAGAGTAAATTGGAAACACTCTTTTTGTAGAATCTGTGAAGTGAAATTTGAGATCCCCTTGCAGCATATGGGGAAACACCAAATATCCCCAGATAAAAACTAGAAAGAAGCTATCTGTGAAACTGCTCTGTGATGTGTGGCTTCATCTCAGAGTTAAACCAATCTTTTGATTCAGCACGTTGAAAACATTCTCCTCAGAAAATCTGTGAAGGGACATTTGGGAGAACATTGAGGCCTTTGGAGGAAAACCCTAGATAAAACTAGAAAAAAGCTATCTGTGAAACTGCTTTGTGATGTGTGCATTTGTCTCACAGAGTTTAACCATTTTTTTTATTGATTCAGCAGTTTAGAAACACTCTTTTTGTAGAATCTATGAAGATACATTTGGGAGCCTTCTGAGGCCTGTATGGCAAAATCAAAAATACCCAGATAAAAACTAGAAAGAAGTTAACTCTGAAACTTCGTTGTGATGTATGCATTCATCTCACAAAATTAAGCATTTCCTTTTATTCATCAGGTGGGAAACACATTTATAGGAGAATCTGGAAAGGGGCATTATAGAGGCCATTAAGGCCCATAAGAATAAATGGAATGTCCACAAAGGAAAACTAGAGAGAAGCTCTCTCTGAAACCACACTGCGATATGTGGATTCATCTCAGAGTTAAACTTACTTTTTATTCAGCAGGTTAGAAACACTGTTTTTGTAGAATCTGCAAAGGGACATTCGGGAACCCATTGAGGTCTTTAGAGAAAAACCAAATAGCCCCAGATAAAAACTTGAAAGAAACTATCAGTGAAACTGCTTTGAGAGATGTGGATTCATTTCACAGAGTTAAACCTTTATTTTGATTGAGTAGGTTGGAAATGCTCTTGCTGTAGAATTTACAAAGGGACAATTGGGAGTCTGTTTTGGCCTATGGGGAAAAACCAAATATCCAGAGATCAAAACTAGTGAAAAGCTATCTGTGAAACCACTGTGTTATGTGTGGATTCATCTCATATAATTAAAACTTTATTTTGATTCAGCAGGTTGTAAACACTCTTCTTGTACAATCTGTGAAGAAATAATTGGTAGCCCATTGAGGCCTATGGGGAAAAATACAACATCCCCAGATAAAAACTGAAAAAAAGTGATCTGTGAAACTGTTTTGTGATGTGTGCATTCAACTGACAGTGGCAAACATTTATTTAAATTCAGCCAGTTGATAACAATCTTTTTGTAGAATCTGCGAAGGGACATTTGAAACTCATTGGGTCCTACGGGAAAAATATGAAATATCCCAAGATAAAAAATAGAAAGAATATACAAACTGCTTTGTGAGGTTAGACTTATCTCACCAAATTAAACCTTTCTTTAATTCAGCAAGTTGTAAACACTCTTTTTGTAGAATCTGCAAAGGGATATTTGGAAGTCCATTGAGGTCTGTGGGGAAAAAAAAGCATATCTTCTGAAAATAACTAGAAAGAAGCTTTCTTTGAAACTGTTTTGTGATGTGTGGATTCATCTTACAGACTTCAACCATTCTTTTAGTTCGGCAGGTTGGAAACACTTTTTTTTTTTTTTTTTTTTAGAGATTCTGCAACGAGAAACCCATTGAAGACTATGGGGAAAAACCGAATATCCCCAGATAAAAACTAGAAAGAAGCTATATGTAAAACTGATTTGTGATGTGTGGATTCATCTAACAGAGTTAAACCTTTCTTTTGACTTAGCAGATAGGAAACACTCTTGTGTTAGTGTCCATGAAGGGATATTTGGGATATTGAGTCCTATGGGGAAAAATTGAAAATCCTCAGATAAAAACTGTAATGAAGCTATCTGTAAAAATGCTTTGTAAATTGTGGTTTCATCTCGTAGAGTTAAATTTTTCTTTAGATTCAGCATGTTGGAAACACACTTTTTAGACAATCTGCAAAGGGACATTTTGGAGCCAACTGAGGCCTATGGGGAAAACAGAGTATCCCCAGAAAAAAGTTTGAAAGAAGCTATCTGTGAAACTGCTTTGTGATGTGTGGCTACATCTCACAGCGTTAAACATTTCTTTTGATTCTGCAGGTTGGAAACACTCTTTTTGTAGAATCTGTGAAGGGGCATTTTGGTGCCCTTTGAGGTCTACAGGAAAATCAAAATATCCCCACATAAAAACTAGAAAGAAGTTATCTGTGAAACTGCTTTGTGATGTATGTATTCATCATACAGAGATAAACCTTTCTTTTGATTCAATAGGTTGGAAACACTCTTTTTGGAGAATCTGTGAAGGGACATTTGAGAGCCCATTGAGGCCTTTGAGGAAAAACTGAATATCCACAGATAAAAACTAGAAAGAAGGTATCTGTGAAACTGCTCTGTGATGTGTGAAGTCATCTCACATAGTTAAATCTTTCTGTTGATTCAGCAGGTTGGCACCACTTTTTCTGGAGAATATGCAAACAAACATTTGTGAGCTCATTGAGAAGTGAGGGGAATAATGGAATATCCTCAGATAAGAGCTAGAAAGAGGGAGATGTCTGTAAAACTGCTTTGTTATGTGTGGATTCAAGTCACACACTTAATTCTTTCCAGTGATTCAGAAGGTTGAAAATAGTCTTTTTGTAGAATCTGCATAGGGACATTTGGGAACCCACTGTGGCCAATGGGAGAAACTGAATATTTCCAGATTAAAAGTAGAAATAAGCTATCTGTGAAACTACTTTGTGTGTGTGTATTCATCTCAGAGCGGCAAAACTTTCTTTGATTCAGCAGGTTGGAAACACTGTTTTTGTAGAATCTGTGAAGGTACATTTGGGAGCCCATTGAGACCTACAGGGAGAATGTGAATATACAATGGTACAAACAAGAAAGAAGCTATCTGTGAAACTGCTTTGAGATGCCTGCTTTGAGCTCACAGAGTTAAAACTTTCATTTGATTCAGTATATTGGAAACCCTCATTTTGGAAAATCTTCGAAGGGATATTTGGGAGCCCATTGAGGCTTATATGGTAAAACTCCATATCCCCAGATAAAACACAGAATGATAAAGTATCCCCAGATAAAACACAGAGATAACCTTTCTTTTGATTCAGCAGATTGAAAACAGTGTTTGTAGAATCTCTGAAGGGACATTTGGAAGCACATTAGGGCCTATGTGGAACAATGGAATATACAAAGGTAAAAACTAGGAAGAAGCTACCTGTGAAATTGCCATGTGGTATTTCAATTTATGCCACAGAATTAAACCTTTCTTTTGATTCAGCAGTTTGGAAACCCTTTTTCAGTAGAATCTGTGAAGGGACATTTTGGAGCTTATTGTGCCCTATAAGGAAAAACTGAATATCTCGAGATCAAAACTAGATAGAAGGTATCTGTGCAACTCCTTTGTGATGTGTGGATTCATCTCACAGAGTTAAATCTTTGTTTTGATTTAGCAGGTTTGAGGAAGTCTTTTTAGAGAATCTGCGAAGGGAAATTTGGCAACCCATTAAGGCGTATGGGGAAAATCCAAATATCCTCAGACAAAAAGGGGGAAGAAACTATATGGAAAACTACTTTGTGATTTGTTAATTCATCTCCCAGTGTTAAAACTTTCTTTTGACTCAGCAGGTTGGAAACACTCTCATAGGAGTATCTGGGAATAGACATTTGGGAGGCCATTGATGCCTATGGGGAAAAACAGAATATCCCCAGATGAAAACTAGACAAAAGCTGTCTTTGAAACTGCTGTATGATGTCTGGATTCATCTCACAGAGTTAAACCTTTGCTTTGATTCAGTAGGTGGAAACACTCTTTTTGTAGAGGATAGGAAAAGACATTTGGAACACCATTGAGGCCTATGGGGAAAAACAGAATATCCCCAGATGGAAACTGGAAAAAAGCTATTTTTGAAACTGCTTTGTGATGTCTGGATTCATCTCACAGAGTTAAACCTTTGTTTTGATTCAGCAGGTGGAAACATTCTTTTTGTAGAGGACAGGAAGAGAAGTTTTGAAGACAATTGAGGGCTAGAGAAAAAAACAAATATTCCCAGAGGAAACTAGAAAGAAGCGTCTGTGAAACTGTTTCGTGATGTGTGGATTCATCTCACAGAGTTAAACCATTGTTTTGATTCAGAAGGATGGAAAAACTCTTTTTGTAGAATCTGTGTTAATATATTTGCCAGCTCATTGTGGCCTATGGGGAAAAAAACGATTATCCCCATAAGAAAATTAGAAAGAAGCTATCTGTGAAACTTCTTCGTGATGTGTGCATTCTTCTCAGAGTTAAACCTTCATTTGATTTAGATGTTTGGTGACACTGATTTTGTGCGTATGTGTGAGAAGGAGTCTCACTCTGTCACCCAGGCTGGAGTGCGGTGGCATATCTGCTCACTGCAAGCTCCGTCTCCTGGGTTGATGCCATTCTTCTGCCTCAGTCGTCTGAGTAGCTGAGACTACAGGTGCACACCACCACACCTGGCTAATATTTTGTATTTTCAGTAGAGACATGGTTTCACTGTGTTAACCAGCATGGTCTCAATCTCCTGACCTAGTGATCTGCCGTCCTTGGCCTTCAAAGTGCTGGGATTACAGGGGTGAACCACTACACCCAGCTGTGGGACTATTTTTTTGGATAATCTGTGAAGGGATATTTGGGTGCCCATTGAGGCTTTTTGGAAATAAAAGAATATTCAAAGATAAAATCGAAAAAGAAGCTGTGAAACTTCTTTGTGATGTGTAGATTCATCTCAAGGAGGTAAAACTTTCTTTTGATTCAGTGGCTTGAAAACACACTTTTTGGAGCATCTGCAAAGGGACAATGGGAGACCATAAAGGTCTATTGGGAAAAACTGAATATCCCCACATAAAACCTAGAAAGAAGATATCTGTGAACCTGCTTTGTGATGTGTGGATTCATCTGATGCAGGTAAAACTTTCTTTTGATTCAGCTGGTAGGAATCAAAAGATAGATAGAATGTATCTGTGCAACTCCTTTGTGATGTGTGGATTGATCTCACAGAGTGAAAACTTTGTTTTGATTCAGCAGATTTGAGAAAGTCTTTTCAGAGAATCTGTGAAGGGAAATTTGGCAACCCATTAAGGCATATGGGGAAAATCCAAATATCCCCAGACAAAAAGGGAAATCAGCCAAGGGACATTTGGGAGCCCATTGAGGCCTATGTGGAAAAACAAACTATCCCAAATTAAAAGTTAGAAAGAAGCTATCTGTGAAACTTCTTCATGATGTGTGGATTCATCCTACAGAGTTAAATCTTTCTTTTGATTCAGCAGGTTAGAAACACCGTTTTTGGAAAATCTGTAAAGGTGCATTTGGGAGTCTATTATTTCCCGTGGGAAAAAAACAGAATATCCCCAGATAAAAACTAGAAAAAAGCTATCTGTGAAACTGCTCTGTGATGTGTAGATTCATCTGACAGAGTTAAGACTTTCTTTTGATTCAGCAGATTGGAAACACTCTTTTTATAGAATCTGCAAAGGGACGTTTGGGAGCCCATTGAGGTCTACAGGGAAAAACCGAATATCTTCAGATAAAATATAGAAGTAAGCTATCTGTGAAAATGCTTTGTGATGTGTGGATTCATCTCACAGCCATAAACCTTTCTCTTGGTTAAGCAGGTTGAAAACACTCTTTTTGGAGAATCTGCAAAAAGACATGGAAGAGTCCATTGAGGCCTACGAAGAAAAACTGAATATTCCAGATAAAATTTAGGAAGAAGCTATCTGTGAAACTGCTTTGTGATGTGTTGGATTTGTTTCACAGAATTAAACCTTTCTTTAATTCAGCAGTTTGGAAACACTCTTTTGGGAGAATTTTCTAAGGGACATGTGGGAGCCCACTGAGGTCTAGGGTAAAAACTTAATACCCCTAGATAAAAACTAGGAAGAAGCTCTCTGTGAAACTGCTTTGTGATGTTTGGATTCATCTAATAGAGTTAAAGCTATCTTTCAATTCAGTTGGTTGGAAAATCTCTTTTTGGAGAATCTGCAAATGGACTTTTGGGAGTCCATTGAGTATTAAAAAGGAAAACCGAATATCCCCAGATAAAAACTAGACAGAAATTATCTCTGAAACTGCTTTGTAAAATGTGGATTCATCTCACAAGTTAAATATTTCTTTTGGTTCATCAGATTGGAAACAATCTAATTGGACAATCTGAGAAATGACATTTTGGAGCCCATTGAGGCCTACGGGTAAAAACAAAATATCCTTAGGTAAAAGCTAGAAAGAAGTTATCTGTAAAACTGCTTTTTGATGTGGGGGTTCTTCTCAGAGAGTAAAACCTTCCTTTTGATTCTACAGGTTGAAAAGAGTTCTTTTGGAAAAT
This sequence comes from Papio anubis, assembly GCF_008728515.1. Classification (NCBI taxonomy): domain Eukaryota; kingdom Metazoa; phylum Chordata; class Mammalia; order Primates; family Cercopithecidae; genus Papio; species Papio anubis. The sequence continues at coordinate 124,383 of NW_022165096.1, forward strand.
CTGCCAAGGAACATTTGGGAGCCCATTGAATCCTTGGGGGAAAAATAAATACCCCCAGAAAAATCTAGGTATAAGCTGTTTGTGAAACTGCTTTGTGATATCTGGATTCATCTCACAGAATTAAATTTTTCTTTTCATTCAGCAGATTTGAAGCATTCTTTTTGTAGAATCTGCAAAGGGATAATTGGAACCCACTGAGCTATAGGTGGAAAACCCTATATAGAGAGATTAAAAGCTAGAAAGAAACTACCTTTGAAACTTTTTTTTCCACATAGCTTTTTGATGTGTGGATTCATCACCTCTCTTCTGATGCAGCAAGTTGATAACACTCTTTTCAGAGGATCTATGAAGGGACATTTGGGAACTTATTGTGGCCAATGGGGAAAAGCAGAATATCCTCACATAAAAACTAGAAAGAAGCTATGTGAGACACTGCTTTGTGATCTGTGGATTCACCTCAAAGAGTGTAACCTTTCTTTTGATTCAGCAAGTGAGAAATACTGTTTTTGGAATATCTGCAAACGGGCATGTGGGAGCCCAATAATGTCTATGTGAAAGAAAACCTAATATCCCCAGATAAAAAGTAGAAACAAGCTGTCTGTGAAACTTCTTTGTGATATGTATATTCATCTCATAGATTGAGACTTTCTTTTGATTCAACAGGTTGGATGGAAACTCTCTTTTTCTAGGATGTATGAAGGGACATATGGGAGTCTGTTGATGCCTAATGGGAAAAACCGAATATCCATAGATAAAAGTTAGAAAGAAGCTATCTGTGAAACCACTTTGTAATGTGTGGATTCATCTCACAGAGTTAAATCTTTCTTTTGATTCCACAGGTTGGAAACAGTCTTTTTAGAGAACCTGGGAAGAGACATTGCCAGCAAATTAAAGTCTATGGGGAAAAATGAGTAATTTCAGATAAAAACTAGAAAGAAGCTATCTGAGAAACTGCTTCTGATGTTTGCATTCATCTCACAAAGTTAAACCTTTCTTTTGGTTCTGCATATTGGAAACACTCCTTTTCTAGAATCTTTTTTTTTTTTTTTTTTTTTTGAGACGGAGTCTCGCTCTGTCACCCAGGCTGGAGTGCAGTGGTGCGATTTCCACTCACTGCAAGCTACACTTCCGGGGTTCACGCCATTCTCCTGCCTCAACCTCCCGAGTAGCAGGGATTACAGGTGCCCGCCACCGCGCCCAGCTAATTTTTGTATGTTCAGTAGAGCGGTGTTTCACCGTGTTAGCCAGGGCGGTCTTGATGTCCTGACCTTGTGATCTGCCCATCTCGGCCTCCCAAAGTGCTGGGATTACAGGCATGAGCCACCGCACCCAGCCCTTTTCTAGAATCTTTGATGAGACACATTTCAAAACCCATTAAGGCCTGTGGGGTAAAAGTGAATATTCCCAGAAAAAAACTACAAAGGGCTGAAATTGCTTTGGTGAATCACGATGGATTTATTTCCTTTTTTCGAATCTTTTTTGTTATTATACTTTAAGTTCCTAGGGTACATGTGCATAATGTGCAGGTTTACGGTACATATGTATATTTGTTACTTCATGTTTAAGTGCTGCACCATCAACTTCGTCCTGGCATACCCAGCGACTGCGTCATTTACATCAATTGCATAGCTCCCAATGCAATCCCCCTCCCTCTCCCTATAATGGGCCCGAGTTGTGATGTTCCCCTTCCTGAGTCCAAGTGATCTCATTGTTCAGTTCCCACCTAGGTATGCGGTGTTTGGTTTTCTGTTCTTGTGATAGTTTGCTAAGAATGATGGTTTCCAGCTACATCCGTAATGTCTCTACAAAGGGACACAAACTCATCCTTTTTGTAGCTGCATAGTATTCCATGGTGTATATGTGCCACATTTTTTCTTAATCCAGTCTGTCACTGATGGATATTTGGGTTGATTCCAAGTCTTTGCTATTGTGAATAGTGCTGCAATATGCGATGTGCATGTCTTTATAGCAGCATGATTTATAATCCTTTGGGTATATCCCCAGTAATGGGATGGCTGGGTCATATGGTACATCTAGTTCTAGATCCTTGAGGAATCGCCATACTGTTTTTCATAATGGTTGAACTAGTTTTACAATCCCACCAACAGTGTAAAAGTGTTCCCTATTTCTCCCACATCCTCTCCAGCACCTGTTGTTTCCTGACTTTTTAATGATAGCCATTCTAACTGGTGTGAGATGGTATCTCATTGTGGTTTTTGATTTGCAATGAATTTCTCTGATGGCCAGTGATGATGAGCATTTTTTTCATGTGTCTGTTGGCTGTATGAATGTCTTCTTTTGAGGGTGTCTGTTCATATCCCTTTGCCCACTTTTTGATGGGGTTGTTTTGTTTTTTCTTGTAAATTTGTTTGAGTTCCTTGTAGGTTCTGGATATTAGCCTTTGTCAGATGAGCAGATTGCAAGAATTTCTCCCCATTCTGTAGGTTGCCTGTTCACTCTGATGGTAGTTTCTTTTGCTGTGCAGAAGCTCTTTAGTTTAATGAATCCCATTTATTAATTTTGGCTTTTTGCTGCCATTGCTTTTTGGTGTTTTAGACATGAAGTCTTTGCCCATGCCTATGTCCTGAATGGTATTACCTAGGTTTTCCTCTAGGGTTTTGTAATTATTAGGTCTAACATTTAAGTCTCTAATCCATCTTGAATTAATTTTGGTATAAGGAGTAAGGAAGGATCAGTTTCAGCTTTCACTTATGGCTAGCCAATTTTCCCAGCACCATTTATTAAATGAATCCTTTCCCATTTCTTACATTTTTCTCAGGTTTGTCAAAGATCAGATGGCTGTAGATGTGTGGTATAATTTCTGAGGACTCTGTTCTGTTCATTGGTCTATATCTCTGTTTGGTACCAGTACCATGCTGTTTTGGTTGCTTAGCCTTGTGGTATAGTTTGAGTCAGGTAGCATGATGCCTCCAGCTTTGTTCTTTTGACTTAGGATTGTCTTGGAGATCGCGGGGTCTTTTTTGGTTCCATATGAACTTTAAAGCAGTTTTCCAATTCTGTGAAGAAACTCATTGGTAACTTGATGGGGATGGCATTGAATCTATAAATAACCATGGGCAGTATGGCCATTTTCACGATATTGATTCTTCCTATCTATGAGAATGGTATCTTCTTCCATTTGTTTGTGTGTCCTCTTTAATTTCACTGAGCAGTGGTTTGTAGTTCTCCTTGAAGAGGCCCTTTACATCCCTTGTCAGTTGGATTCCCTGGTATTTTTATTCTCTTTGAAGCAATTGTGAATGGAGGTGATTCATGAATTGGCTCTCTGTTTGTCTGTTACTGGGTGTATACGAATGTTTGTGATTTTTGCATTAATTTTGTATCCCCTGAGACTTTGCTGAAGTTGCTTATCAGCTTAAAATTTGGGCTGAGACAATGGGGTTTTCTAAATATACAATCATGTCATCTGCAAACAGGTACAATTTGACTTCTTCTTTTCTAACTGAATACCCATGATTTTCTTTCTCTTGCCTGATTGCCCTATGCAGAACTGTACTATGTTGAATAGGGTGGTGAGAGAGAGGGCATCCCTGTCTGTGCCAGTTTCAAAGGAATTTTTTCCAGTTTTGCCCATTCAGTATGATGATATTGGCTGTGGGTTTATCATAAGCCAAGCTCTTATGATTTTGAGATACATTCCATCAATACCGAATTTATTGAGCATTTTTTAGCATGAAGGGCTGTTGAATTTTGTCAAAAGCCTTTTCTGCATCTATGGAATAATCATGTGGTTCTTGTCTTTGGTTCTGTTTGCTTATGGATTATGTTTATTGGATTTGCGAATGTTGAATAGCCTTGAATCCCAGGGATGAAGCCCACTTGATCATGGTGGATAAGCTTTCATGTGCTGCTGAATCCGGTTTGCCAGTATTTTTGTTGAGGATTTTGCATGATGTTCATCGAAGTGTTGGTCTGAAATTCTCTTTTTGTTGTGTCTCTGCCAGGCTTTGGTATCCAGGATGATGTTGTTGGCCTCATAAAGTGAGTTGGGAGGATTTCCTCTTTTTTTCTATTGATTGGAATAGTTCAGAGGAATGGTATAGCTCCTCCTTGTACCTCTGGTAGAAATTCAGCTATGAATCCATCTGGTCTGGACTTTTTTTGGTTGGTAGGCTATTAGTGTGCCTCAATTTCAGAGTCTGTTATTGGTCCAGGGATTCAATTCTTCCTGGTTTAGTCTTGGAAGAGTGTAAGTGTCAGAGTATCCATTTCTTCTAGATTTCCTACCAGTTTATTAGAGGTGTTTATAGTATTCTCTGATGGTGGTTTGTATTTCACCAATGGGGGATTCGGTGGTGTCATTTTTCTTTTTATTATTATTATTTGGTTTGCTTCTCTCTTTTCTTCTTTATTAGTCTTGCTAGTGGTCTGTCAATTTTGTTGATCTTTTCAAAAACCAACTCCTGGATTCATTGATGTTTGGAGGGTTTTGTGTCTCTATCCATGGTTATGGTCTGATTTTATTTCCTTGTGTTTGCTAGCTTTTGAATGTATTGTTTGCTCCTTCTCCTAGTTCTTTTAATTGTGATGTTGGTCTCAATTTTAGATCTTTCTGCTTTCTCTTGTGGGCATTGGTGCTATGAATTTCCCTCTACACTGCTTTAAATGTGTCCCAGGGGATTCTGGTATGTTGTATCTTTGTTCTCATTGGTTTCAAAAGAACATCTTTATTTTCTGCCTTCATTTCTTTATGTACCCTGAAGTAATTCAGGAGCAGGTTGTTCAGTTTCCATGTAGTTGAGCGGTTTTGATTGGTTTCTTAGTCTTGAGTTCTAGTTTGATTGCATATTGGTCTGAGATAGTTTGCTAATAATTTCTGTTCTTGTACATTTTGCTGGGAGTGCTTTACTATGTGGTCCAATTTTGGAATAAGTGTGATGTGGTGCTGAGAAGAATGTATATTCTGTTGATTTGTTGGGGTGGAGAGTTCTATAGATGTGTCTATTAGGTCTGCTTGCTGCAGGAATGAGTTCAATTCCTGGATATCCTTGTTCACTTTCTGTCTTGTTGATCTGTCTAATGTTGAGAGTGGAGTGTTGAGTCCCCATTATTATTGTATGGGAGTCTAAATCCTCTTTGAAGTCTCTAAGGACTTGCTTATGAATCTAGGTGCTCCTGGTAGGTGCATATATATTTAGGATAGTTAAGTTCTTCCTGTTGAATTGATCCCTTTACCATTATGTAATGGCCTTCTTTGTCTCTTTTTGATCTTTGATGGTTTCAAAGTCTGTTTCATCAGAGAGACTAGTATTGCAACCCTGCTTTCTTTTGTTCTCCATTTTGCTTGGTAAATCTTCCTCATCCCTTTATTTTGAGCCTATGTATGTCTCGTGTGAGATGGGTCACAGGGTAGCAGACTGATGGGTCATGACTCTTTATCGGATTTGCCAGTCTATAAATGTTTTAATTGGAGCATTGGTCCATTTACATTGAAGGTTAAGATTGTTATGTGTGAACTTGATCCTGCCATTATGATATTAACTGGTTATTTTGCTCGTTAGTTGATGCAGTTTCTTCCTAGCCTCGATGGTCTTTACATTTTTTAGCATGTTTTTGTGGCTGGTACGGTTGTTCCTTTCCATGTTGAGTGCTTCCCTTCAGGGTCTCTTGTAAGGCAGGCCTAGTGGGATCTCTCAGCATTGCTTATCTGTAAAGGATTTTATTTCTCCTTCACTTATGAAACTTGGTTTGTGGAATGTGATTCTGGGTTTAAATTCTTTTCTTTAAGAATGTTGAATATTGGCCCCCACTCTCTTCTGGCTTGGAGAGTTTCTGCGAGATCTGCTGCTAGTCTGATGGAAAGGCTTCCCTTGTGGGTAACCCAGGCCTTTCTCTGCAGCCTTTCAGGAATTTTTTTTTCCCTTCATTTTGCTTTTGGTGATTCTGGCAGTATGTCTTGGAGTTGTCTTCACGAGGAGGTATCTTTTGTGGCGTTCTCTGTATTTCCTGGTTTTGAATGTTGGCCTGCCTACTAGGTTAGGGGAAGTTCTCCTGGATGATATCCTGAAAGTGTTTTCCAGCATGGTTCCATTACCACCCCCTCACTTTCAAGGCTTAATCGGGCAATAGATTTGGTCTTTTGCAATCCCATACTTCTTGCAGGCTTTGTTCATTTCTTTTCTTCTTTTTCTTTTGTGGTTTCTCTTCTCGCTTCATTTCATTCATTTGATCCTCAATCGCTGATGCTCTTTCTTCCAGTTTGATCAAGTCGGTTACTGAAGCTTGTGCGTTATCCGCATTATTTCTCGTGTCATGGTTTTTCATCGTTCCCAAAATTTCATTTGTGACCTTCTCTGCATTAATTTTCTGCAGCCATCAATTCTTCCTTTTTTCAAGATTTTTAGTTTCTTTCGCTGGAGTACATAATTCCTCCTTTAGCTCTGAAGTTTGATGGACTGGTGCTTCTCTCATCGTCAAAGTCATTCTCAAATTAGCTTTGATCCGTTGCTGGCGATGAGCTGCCGACTCCTTTGCCGGGGAATGCATTCTTATTTTGAATTTCCAGCTTTTCTGCCCTGCTTTTCCCCATCTTTGTGATTTTGTTTTCATTGGTAATTTCAAGTTTATTATTTTTTAGTTAAACTTGCAAAGTTTACAAACCTTTGAAAAGTAAATACGCTTAATTTCACATGTTCACCTCACGACCCTAGCATTGCTCGTGTTCATATCAAATGCTTCTTGAATGCAAGGAAGGTGATTTATAAATCTAGCATATGTAATGGAAGTATTGAACCATAAGGTGTTTTCACAGTTAATATAGTAATGCACAGATTTAATGGTTTGGATAAATAAAGGAAGTTCATAACATTTCTAACTTCAAGTCTATAATAATTAAAATTGGGAAAGCAAACCTGAGTCAAATAATTATAATTAATCTTAAAAAGTTCAAGTTAAAGATATACACACCCTGATTCAGGAGAGAAAGATGTAACTAACTCTGAGATAATCAGTGATATTGTACAGAAGTGATTTTTTCAGCTGCTTGTTGAAAGTTTATGGTCTCTTATCTATCAAACTCATGGGCAGGTTATGCAGGTAAAATTCCATAATGCGTAGCAGTGTTTACAAACACTAATAAAAGAATGTGTCGATGTTACATTTACAAATATTTTTTATTCTATGCATTAGAAGTACTGCTTCCAGGGTTAATTGAAAGCAGTGTAAGGGTCAGTAACCCAGGTCTTATCTGCTTTTGAATTCAGTGGCTTATGTGGTTTTAGGCAAGTTTCTTTTTATTTATTTATTTTATTTATTTATTTATTTTTAAATTTATTTATTATTATTATGCTGTAGGATTTGGCAGGGTTACATGTGTGCATAGCATTGGGTTTGTTACATATGTATACTTGTGCCATGTTGGTGTGCTGCACCCATCAACTCGTCATTTACATCAGGTATAACTCCCAATGCAATCCCTCCACCTCACTCCCCATGATAGGCCCGGTGTGTGATGTTCCCTTCCTGAGTCCAAGTGATCTCATTGTTCAGTTCCCACCTATGAGGTGAGAGTGTCTGCGGTGTTTGGTTTTCTGTTCTTGTGATGGTTCTTCAAGAATGATGGTTTCCAGCTGCATCATGTCCTAAAGGACGCAAACTCATCCTTTTATGGCTGCATAGTATTCCATGGTGTATATGTGCACATTTTCTTAATCAATCTGTCACTGATGGACATTTGGGTTGGTTCAGTCTTTGCTGTTGAATAGTGCTGCAATAAACATCATTGTGCATGTGTCTTTATAGCAGCATGATTTATAATCCTTTGTTATATATCTAGTAATGGGATGGCTGGGTCATATGGTACATCTAGTTCTAGATCCTTGAGGAATCATCATACTGTTTTCCATAATGGTTGAACTAGTTTTACAATCCCATAACAGTGTAAAGTGTTCCTATTTCTCCACATCCTCTCCAGCACCTGTTGTTTCCTGACTTTTGAATGATAGCCATTCTAACTGGTGTGAGATGGTATCTCATTGTGGTTTGATTTGCATTTCTCCTGATGGCCAGTGATGATGAGCATTTTTCATGTGTTTGACAGCATGAATGTCTTCCCTGCTTTTTTTTTTTGAGAAATGTCTATTCATATCCTTTGCCTTACTTTTGATGGGGTTGTTTGTTTTTGCAGGTGAACATGAGTTCTTTGCTGTGGGTTTGGATATTAGCCCTTTGTCAGATGGAGTAGATTGCAAAATTTTCTCCCATTCTGTGGGTTGCTGTTTGCTCTGATGGTAGTTTCTTTTGCTGTGCAAAGCTCTTTAGTTTAATAGGGTCCATTTGTCCAATTTGCTTTGCTGCCGTTGCTTTGGTGTTTTAGACATGAAGTCTTACATGCCCTATGTCCTGAATGGGTACTACCCTGGGTTTTTCCTCTAGGATTTTATGGTATTGGTCTAACATTTAAGTCTCTAATCCATCTTGAATTAATTTTCGTATAAGAATTAGGGAAAGGATCAGTTTCAGCTCTCTACTTATGGCTAGCCAGAATTTCCCAGCACCATTTATTAAACGGCGGGAATCCTTTACATTTCTTGTTTCTCTCAGGTTTGTCAAGATCAGATGGCTGTAGATGTGTGGTATTATTTCTGAGGACTCTGTTCTGTTCCATTGGTCTATATCTCTGTTTGGTACCAGTACCATGCTCTTTTTAGTTACTGTAGCCTTGTGACATGGTGACGTCAGGTAGCGTGATACCTCAGCACATTCTTTGACTTAGGATTTGTCTTGGAGATCGCGGGCTCTTTTTTGGTTCCATATGAACTTTAAAAGCAGTTTTCCAAATTCTGTGAAGAAACTCAGTGGTAGCTTGATGGGGATGGCATTGAATCTATAAATTACCTTGGGCGGTGGCCATTTCCACTGATGTTCTTTATCCATGAGCATGGTATGTTCTTCCGTTTGTTTGTGTCCTCTTTTATTTCACTGAGCAGTGGTTTGTAGTTCTCCTTGAAGAGGTCCTTTACATCCTTAATGGGTTGGTTACAGGTAATTTAGAGGGATTCTCTTTGGAAGCAATTGTGGAATGGAAGTTCATTCACATGATTTGAAAACCTGTACATCTGTTATTTGTTGTGCTAAGAATGCTTTGGTTTTGCACATTAATTTTGTATGCAGACTTGCTGAAGTTGCTTATCAGCTTAAAGGAGATTTGGGTGAGACAATGGGACAAAATATACAATCATGTCATCTGCAAACAGGGACAATTTGACTTCTTCTTTTCCTAATGAGATACCTGATTTCTTTCTCTTGCCTAATTGCTTTCTTAGAACTTTAACTATATGTTGAATAGAATTGGTGAGAGGGGCATCCTGTCTGTATGGTTTTCTTTTTTTTTTTTTAAATTTATTTGTTATTATTGCATGCACTGTAGGTTGTGGTGCATGTGCATAGCGTGCAGGTTTGTTACATATGTATACTTGTGCCTTGTTGGTGTGCTGCCATCAGCTCATCATTTACATCGTTATAACTCCCAATGCAATCCCTCCCCTCCCCCCTCCCATGATAGGCCCGTTGTGTGGGTAACACGCTTCGAGGTCCAAGTGATCCTGCTTTGTGTTCGGTTCACCTATGAGTGAGAACATCGTTTGGTTTCTGTTCTTGTGATAGTTTGCTAAGAATGATGGATTCCAGCTGCATCCATCTCCCTACAAAGGACACGAACTCATCCTTTTGTAGTACGCGTATTCCCATGGTGTATATATGTGCCACATTTTTCTTAATCCATCTGTCACTGATGGACATTTGGGTTGATTCCAAGTCTTTGCTATTGTGAATAGTGCTGCAATAAAACATACGTGTTACTGTGTCTTTAGAGCAGCATAATTTATAATCCTTTGGGTATATACCAATGGGATGGCTGGGTCATATAGTACATCTAGTTCCTAGATCCTTGAGAGTCATGCATTTTTAAATGGTTGAACTAGTTTACAATCCCACAGCAGGTGCTTAAAGTGTTCCTATTTCTCCATCCTCTCCAGCACCTGTTGAACACTGACTTGAATGATAAGCCATTCTAACTGGTGTGAGATGGTATCTCATTGTGGTTTTGATTTGCATTTTCTGATGTACAGTGATGATGAGCATTTTTTTCATGTGTTTGTTGGCTGTATGAATGTCTTCTTTGGGAAATGTCTATTCTTATCCACTTTGCCCACTTTGATGGGGTTGTTTGTTTCTTGTAGAATTTGTTTGGGATTCTTTGTAGGTTCTGGATATTAGCCTTTGTCCAGATGAGTAGATTGCAAAAATTTTCTCCCATTCTGTGAGGTTATTCCTCTGTTGGTTTCTTTGCTGTGCAGAAGCTCTTTTAGTTTAATTAGATCCCATTTGTCAATTTAGCTTTTGTAGTTGTTTTGGTGTTTTTAGACAGAAGTCTTTGCCCATGCCTATGTCCTAGATAGGCACTGCACGGGTTTCCCTCTAGGATTTTTATGGTATTAAGGTCTAACATTTAAGTCTCTAATCCATCTTGAATTAATTTTCGTATAAGGGTAAAGGAAAGGATCCAGTTTCAGCTTTCTACTTATGGCTAGCCAATTTTCCCAGCACCATTTATTAAATAGGGAATCCTTTCCCATTTCTTGTTTCTCTCAGGTTTGTCAAAGATCAGATGGCTGTAGGTATTGTGGTATTATTTCTGAGGACTCTGTTCTGCCATTCCATTGGTCTATATCTCTGATGTTTTGGTACCAGTACCATGCTGTTTTGAATTACTGTAGCATTGTAGTATAGTTTGAAGTCAGGTAAGCGTGATGCCTCCAGCTTTGTTCTTTGACTTAGGATTGTCTTGAGATGGGCTCTTTTGGTTCCATATAGACTTTAAAGCAGTTTTCCAATTCTGTGAGAGAAACTCATTGGTAGCTTGATGGGGATGGCATTGAATCTATAAATTACCTTGGGCAGTATGGCCATTTTCACGATATTGATTCTTCCTATCCATGAGCATGGTATGTTCTTCCATTTGTTGTTTGTGTCCTCTTTTATTTCCACATTGAGCGGTGGTTTGTAGTTCTCCTTGAGAGGTCCTTTACATCCTTGTAAAGTTTAGTTCCTAAGGTATTTTATTTCTCTTTGGAAGCAATTGTGAATGAGTTCATTCCTGATTTGGCTCTGTGTTTGTCTGTTATTGGTGTATAAGATACTTTGTGATTTTTGCACATTAATTTTGTATCCTGAGAGACTTTGCTGAAGTTGCTTATCAACAGGAGATTTGGGCTGAGACAATGGGGTTTCTAAATATACAATCATGTCATCTGCAAACGGGGACAATTTGACTTCTTCTTTTCGCTGAATACCCTGATTTCTTTCTCTTGCCTAATTTTCTTGAACTTCCAACACTATGTTGAATACGGTGGTGAGAGGGCGCTCCTATGTGCTGCGGTTTCAAAGGAAATTTTCCAGTTTTTGCCCATTCAGTATGATATTGGCTGTGGGTTTGTCATAAATAGCTCTTATTATTTTGAGATTACGTTCCATCAATACCGAATTTATTGGCGTTTATGAAGGGCTGTTGAATTTTGTCAAAGCCTTTTCTGCATCTATTAAAGGAATATCATGTGGTTCTTGTCTTTGGTTCTGTTTATATGCTGGATTATGTTTATTGATCTCACCGAATGTTGAACCAGCGCGCATCAGGGATGAAGCCCACTTGATCATGGTGGATAAGCTTTTTGATGTGTTGCTGAATCCGGTTTGCCAGTGATGATATTTTATTGAGGATTTTTGCATCGATGTTCATCAGGGATATTGGTCTAAAATTCTCTTTTTCGTTGTATCTCTGCCAGGCTTTGGTATCAGGATGATGTTGGCCTCATAAAAATGAGTTAGGGGAGGATTCCCTCTTTTTCTATTGATTGAATAGTTTCAGAAGGAATGGTACCAACTCCTCCTTGTACCTCTGGTAGAATTCAGCAATGAATCCATCTGGTCCTGGACTTTTTTTGGTTGGTAGGCTATTAATTGTTGCCTCAATTTCAGAACCTACTATTGAGGGTCCTATTCAAAAGTTCAACTTCTTCCTGGTTAGTCTTGGAAGAGTGTAATAAGTGTCAGGAAATTATCCATTTCTTCTAGATTTCCAGTTTATTTGCGTAGGGGATGTTTATAGTATTCTCTGATGGTAGTTTGTAGAACCTTATTGGGGTCGGTGGTGATATCCCTTTATCATTTTTTTAATTAGCGTCGTTGATTCTTCTCTCTTCTTCTTTATTAGTCTTGCTGGTGGTCTGTCAATTTTGTTGATCTTTCAAAAACCAACTCCTGGATTCATTGATTTTTTTTGGAGGGTTTTGTGTCTCCTATCTCTCCTTCAGTTCTGCTCTGATCTTAGTTATTTCTAGCTTCTGCTAGCTTTCGAAGATAATGTTTGCTCTTGCTTCTCTAATTCTTTTAATTAGATGTTAGAGTGTCAATTTTGATCTTTTCCTGCTTTCTCTTGTGGGCATTTAGTGCTATAAATTTCCCTACACACTGCTTTAAATGTGTCCCAAATTCTGGTATGTTGTATCTTTGTTCTCATTGGTTTCAAAGAACATCTTTATTTCTGCCCTTCATTTAGTTATGTACCCAGTAGTCATTCAGGGCAGGTTGTTCCAGTTTCCATGTAGTTGAGCGGTTTTGATTGGTTTCTTAGTCTGAGTTCTATTTGATTGCATATTGGTCGAGAGACAGTTTGTTATAATTTCTGTTCTTGTACATTTTGCTGAGGGTGCTACTTCCAGTGCATTGGTCAATTTTGGAATAGAATACGATGTGGTGCTGAAAGAATGTGTATATTCTGTTGATTTGGGGTGGAGAGAGTTCTATAGATGTCTATTAGGTCTTGCTTGCTGCAGAGATGAGAGTTCAATTCCTGGATATCCTTGTTAACTTTTCTGTCTGGTTGATCTCTGTCTAATGTTGACAGTGGAGTGTTGAAGTCTCCCATTATTGTATGGGAGTCCTAAGTCTCTTTGTAAGTCTCTAAGGACTTGCTATGAATCTAAGGTGCTCCATTGGGTGCATATATATTTAGAATTAGCTCTTCCCTGTTGAATTGATCCCTTACCATTATGTAATGGCCTTCTTTGTCTCTTTTGATTTTTGATGGTTTAAAGTCTGTTTTATCAGAGACTAGTATTGCAACCCACTTTTTTGTTCTCCATTTGCTTGGTAAACTTCCTCCATCCCTTTATTTGAGCCTATGCTTATGTCTCTGCGTGTGGGATGGGTCTCTGAATACAACAGACTGATGGGTCTTGACTCTTTATCCAGTTGCCAGTCTGTGTCTCTTAATTGGAGCATTTGGTCCATTTACACATTTTAAGGTTAAGATTGTTATGTGTGAACTGATCCTGCCATTATGATATTAACTGGTTATTTTGCTCATTAGTTGATATAGTTCTTCCTAGCCTCGATGGTCTTTGTTTGGCATGTTTTTTTGAGATGGCTGGTACTGGATTTGTTCCTTTCCATGTTTAGTACTTCCTTCCAGGGTCTCTTGTAAAGGCAGGCCTAGTGGTGACAAAATCTCTAAGCATTTTGCTTATCCTGTAAGGATTTTATTTCTCCTTCACTTATGAAACTTAGTTTGGCTGGATATGAAATTCTGGGTTGAAAATTCTTTTCTTTAAGAATGTTGAATATTGGCCCCTCTCTTCCCTGGCTTGGAGAGTTTCTGCCGAGAGATCTGCTGTGAGAGTCTGATGGGCTTCCTTTGTGGGTAACCGACCTTTCTCTCTGGCTGCCCATAAGATTTTTCCTTTCATTTCAGCACTTTGTGAATCTGGCAATTATGTGTCTTGGAGTTGCTCTTCTCGAGGAGTATCTTTGTGGCTGGATTCTCTGTATTTCCCTGGATTTGAATGTTGGCCTGCCCTCTACTAGGTTGAAGTTCTCCTGGATGATATCCTGAAAGAGTGTTTTCCAACTTGGTTCCATTTCCCCTCACTTTCAGGCACCCCAATCAGACGTAGATTTGGTCTTTTACATAATCCATACTTCTTGCAGGCTTTGTTCATTTCTTTTTCTTCTTTTTCTTTTGGTTTCTCTTCGCTTCATTTCATTCATTTGATCCTCAATCCTTTGATACTCTTTCTTCGTTGTCAGTGCGGTTGCTGCTTGAAGCTTACGTCGCGTTTGTCACGGTATTTCTCTCGTGTCATGCTTTTCATCTCTTTCATTTAAGTTTATGACCTTCTCTGCATTAATTAGTCCTAGCCATCGAATTCTTCCACTTTTTTTCAAGATTTTTAGTTTCTTTCGCTGGAGTACGTGAATTCCTCCTTTAGCTCTGAAAATTTGATGGTTCGAAGCCTTCTTCTCTCATCTCGTCCAAGTCATTCTCGTCCAGCTTTGATCGTTGCTGGCGATGAGCTCATCTCCTTTGCGGGAGGAGATGCGCTCTTATTTTTAATTTCCAGCTTTTTCTGCTTTTTCCCCATCTTTGTGGTTTTATCTGCCTCTGGTCTTTGATGATGATGGTGATGTACTGGTAGGGTTTTGGTGTAGAGTGTCCTTCCTGTTTTGATAGTTTTCCTTCTAACAGTCCAGGACCCTCAGCTATAGGTCTGTTGGAGATTGCCAGGAGTCACCAGACCCTGTTTGCCTGGGTATCAGCAGCAGAGGCTGCAGAGATAGAAGTATTTCTGAACATGAGTGTACCCTGTCTGATTCTTGCTTTGGAAGGCTTCCTCTCAGGGTGTATACACCCTGGCAGGGTGTGGGGTGTCAGACTGCCCCTAGTGGGGGATGTGTCTCCCAGTTAGGCCTCAGGGGTCAGGGACCCACTTCAGCCCAGGCAGTCTGTCCCTTCTCAGATCTCTCAACCTCTGTGTTGGGAGATCCACTGCTCTCTTCCATGACTGTCAGACAGAGTCGTTTGTGTCTGCAGAGCTTTCTGCTGCTTTGTTGTTGTTGTTGTTGTTGTTGTGTAGCTGTGCCCTGTCCCCAGGGTGGAGTCTACAGAGACAGGCTTGGGTTTCCTTGAGCTGCTGTGAGGCTCCACCCAGTTGGAATTTTACTTAAGCCTCAGCAGCAATGGGCCCTCCCCTAGCTTTCATTACTGCCTTGCGGTAGATCGAGACTGCTGTGCTAACAATGAGGGAGGCTCAGGTGAGTGGGACCCTCCCGGTGGAGTGTGGGATATGATCTCCTGGTGTGCCTGTTTGTAAAAGCGCCAATGTATTGGGGTGGGAGTTACCGATTTTCCAGGTGTTGTGTGTCTCTCAGTTCCCCTGGCTAGGAGAAGGGATTCCCTTCCCCTTGCGCTTCCCAGGTGAAGGCGATGCCTCGCCCTGCTTCGAACTCTGCGCTGGTGGGGCTGCAGCAGCTGACCAGCACCGATCGTCCGGCCTCCCCAGTGAGATGAACCCAGTACCTCCAGTTGAAAATGCAGAAATCACCCGGTCTTCTGTGTCACTTTCGCGCTGGGAGTTGGAGACTGGAGCTGTTCCCTATTATTATCTTGCTCCATCTTTGTGATTTTGTCTGCCTCTGGTCTTTGATGATGGTGGCGTACTGATGATGGGGTTTTGGTGTAGGTGTCCTTCCTCTTTGATAGTTTTCCCTTTTTAACAGTCAGGACCCTCAGCTGTAGGTCTGTTGGAGATTGCTTGAGGTCCACTCCAGACCCCTGTTTTCCTGGGTGTCCTTGGCAGAGGCTGCAGAAATGAGCTATTTCTGAACAGCCGAGTGTACCTGTCTGATTCTTGCTGGAAGCTTCCTCTCAGGGTGTACTCCCACCCCTGTGAGGTGTCAGGGTGTCAGACTGCCCTAGTGAGGATGTCTCCCAGTTAGGCTACTCAGGGTCAGGGACCCACTTGGAGCAGTCTGTCCCTTCTCAGAGCTCAACCTCGTGTTGGAGATCCACTGCTCCTTTCAAAGCTGTCTGACAGAGTCGTTTGCATCTGCAGAGGTTCTGCTGCTTTGTTGTTATCTGTGCCCTGTCCCCAGAGGTGGAGTCTACAGAGACGAGGCAGGTTCAGCGAGCTGCTGTGAGCTCCACCCGGACTTCCCAGCAGCTTTGTTTACCTACTTAAGCCTCAGCAATGGCGGGCACCCCTCCCCAGCCTGGCTGCTGCCTTGCCTGTAGATCACAGACTGCTGTGCTAGTAATGTGGGAGGCTCCGTGGGCGTGGGACCCTCCCGGCCAGGTGTGGGATATGATCTCCTGGTGTGCCTGTTTGCTTAAAGCACAGTATTGGGTTGGGGTTACCCGATTTTCCAGTTGTGTGTGTCTCAGTTCCCCTGGCTAGGAAGGGATTCCCTTTCCCCTTGCTTCCAGGTGGCTGGCCCGATGCCTGGCCCTGCTTCGCTCTCCTTGTGGTCGGGCTGCAGCAGCGGACCAGACCGATTGTTCAGCACTCCCTAGTGAGATGAACCCAGTACCTCAGTTGAAAATGCAGAAATCACCGGTCTTCTGTGTCGCTGGCGCTTGGAGTTGGAGACTGGAGCTGTTCCTATTCGGCCATCTTGCTCCGCCCCCCTACGTGGATTTATTTCACCATGATAAACCTTTCTTTTGGATCAGAAGGTTGGAAACACTCCTTGTGTAGAATCTGAGAAGGGACGTTTAAAAACCTATTGAGACCTATGGGGAAAAAACAGAATATCCCCAGATAAAAAGTAGAAAGAAGCTACTTGTGAAACTGTTTAGTGATTTGTAGATTCACCTAACTGAGTTAAGCTTTTATTATGATTCTACAGGTTGTAAACACTCTTTTTAGAGAATCTGTGAAGGGACATTAGGTAGTCCATTGAGGTGTGTGGGGGAAAAACCCAATATTCCCAGATCAAAATTAGGAATAAGCTATCTGTGAGACTGCTTTGTGATGTGTGGATTCATCTCACAGAATTAAGCATTTCTTTGTTTTCAGCAGGTTGGAAATACTCCTTTTGGAGAATCGACCTAGGGACAATTGGGAGCCCATTGAGGCCTATGGGGAAAAAGCAAATATCTCCAAATAAAAACTACAAAGATGGTATCGGTGAAACTGCTTTGAGATGTGTGTATTCATCTCTCAGTGTTAAATGTTTTTCTTGATTCAGCAGTTGGAAACACTCTTTTTGTAGAATCTGTGAAGGGACATTTGGAAGCCCATTTAAACCAATGGGAAAAAAATCGAATATACCCAGGTAAAAACTAGAAAGAAGCTATCTGTGAAACCGTTTTATGATGTGTGGATTGATTTCTCAGAGTTAAAATTTCTTTTCCTTCAAAAGGTTGGAAGCACTCTTCTTGGAGAATATGCAAAGGGACACTTGGGGGCTCATTAAGGCCAATGGGGAAAACCCCGAATATCCCTAGATAAAAACTAGAAAGAAGATACCTGCGAAATTCTTTGTAATGTGTGAATTCATCTCACATAGATAAACTTTTGTTTTGTTTCAGCAGGTTCAAAACACTGTTTCTGTAGAATCTGAGAAGGAATATTATGGAGCCCATTGAAGTCCATGGGGTAAAACCTAATATCCCCAGATAAAAGTTAGAAAGAAGCTATCTGGGAAACTGCTTTGTGATGTGTGGATTCATCTCACAGACCTAAATCTTTATTTTGAGTCAGCAGGTTAGAAACAGTCTAATTGGAGAATCTGTGAATGGATATTTGACAGCCCATTGAAGCCTAATGGAAAACCAAATATCCCCAGATAAAACTAGAAACGAATTATCTGTGAAACTCGTTTTGTGATGTGTGAATTGATCTCACAGAGCTAAAACTTTCTTTTGATTCAGCAGGTTGAAAACACTCCTTTTGTAGAATTTGTGAAGGGATATTTTGGAGTCCATTGAGGCCTATGGGGAAAAAACCAAATATCCCCAGATAATAGTTAAAAAGATGCTATCTGTGAAACTACTTTGTAACGTGGGGATTCATCTCTCAGAGTTAGACCTTTCTTTTGATTCTACAGGTGAGAAACACTGTTTTTGGAAAATCTGTGAAATTGCTTTGTGTTGTGTGGATTCACCTCTCGGAGTTAAACCTTTCTTTTGATTCAGTCAGTTTGGAACACTTTTTGTAGAATCAGCAAAGGGACATTTGGGAGCCCACTGAGGCCTATGGGTAAAATCCAAATACCCCCACATAAAAAGGAGAAAGAAGCTATTTGTGAAACTGCTTTGTGATGTGTGGATTCATCTCCCAGAGTTAAACACTGGAGGTTGGAAACCCTTTTTTTTTTTTTTTTTTTTTTTGGACAGAGTCTTTCTCTGTTGCCCAGGCAGGAGTGCAGTGGCACAATCTTGGCTGACTGCAAGTTCCACCTCCTGGCTTCACTCCATTCTCTAACCTCAGCTTCCTGGGTAGCTGGGACTACAGGTTCCCATCACCATGCCCAGCTATTTTTTTGTATTTTTAGTAGAGATGGGGTTTCACCATGTTAGCCAGCATGGCCTCGATCTCCTGACCTTCTGATCTGCCTGCCTTGGGTTCCCAAAGTGCTGGGATTACAGTGAACACTCTTTTTAAAGAATATGCCAAGGGACATTTGGGAGCCCACTGAGACCAATGGGGAAATACTGAATATCCACAGATAAAAACTAGAAAGAAACTATTTGTGTACCTACTTAGTGATGTGTGAATTCATCGCAAAGAGATAACATTTATTTTTATGCAGCAGGTTGGAAACACTCTAATTGGAGTATCTGTGAATGGACATTTTGGAGCCCATTGTGGCCTATGCAGAAAAACTGAATATCCCCAGATAAACACTAGAAGGAAGCCATCTGTGAAAGTGCCTTGTGATGTGTGGATTCGTCTCCCAGATTTAAAACTTTCCTTTGATTCAGCATGTTGGAAACACTATTTTGGAGAATCTGTGAAGGGCCATTTTGGACCCCATGGATGCCAATAAGGAAAAACTGAATATCCCCTTATAAAACTTCAAAGAAGCTATCTGTGAAACTACTTTTTGATGTGTGGATTCATCTAACAGAGTTAATCTTTTGATTCAGCAGGTTGGAAACACTCTAATTGGAGAATCTGCAAATGGATATTTGAAAGCCCATTTGCCCCTTCACTTATACTATACTTATACTTCATTTATACTATATTTATACTCCAAAAACAGTGTTTCCAACATGCTGTATAAAAAGAAAGTTTTGCATCTTCCAGATGAATCCACACATCACAAAGCAATTTCACGAATGGCTTCTTTCTACTTTTATCTGGGGACATACCATTTTGCCCCATAGGCCTCAATGGGCTCACCAAAGTTTCTTCACATATTCTGCACAAAGAGTGTTTCCACTATGCTGAATCAAAAGAAAGGTTTAATTCTGTGAGATGCATCCACACATCATAAAGCAGTTTCACAGAGAGCTTCGTTTTGGTTTTTATCTGGGGATATTCAGGTTTTTGTTACAGGCCTCAGAGGGCTCCCAAATGTCTTTTTGCAGATTCTCCAAAAACAGGTTTGATTCAATGCTCTTTTAAGAGAATCAGTGAAGGGGCATTTGGCAGCCCTTTAAAGCCTATGGGGAAAACAGAGTATCCCCAGATAAAAAACAGAAGCGATCTGTGAAATTGCTTTGTGTTGTGCAGATTCATTTCTCAAAATTAAACGTTTCTTTTTATTCAGCAGGTGAGAAAAACTGTTTTTGGAAAATCTTTGAAGGGGCATTTGGGAGCCCATTGATGCCTAAGATAAAAAACTGAATATTCCCAGATAAAAACTAAAAAGAATATATCTGTGGACCTGCCTTGTGAGGTATGGATTCATCTGACAGAGTTAAAGCTTTCTTTTGATTTAGCAGGTTGGAAACAATCTCTTTGTAGAATATGCAAAGGGACATTTGGGAGCCCATTGAGTCCTATTGGGGAAAATGGAATATTCCCAGATAAAAACTAGAAAAAAGCTATCTGTGAAACTGCTTTGTGATGTGTGGATTCATCTCACAGAGTTAAACCTTTCTTTTGATTCTGCAGGTTAGAAACAATATAATTGGAGAATCTGCGAATGGATATTTGAGGGCCAATTGAGGTCCATGGTGAAAAACTCAGTATCCCCAGATCAAAACTTGAAAGGAGTTATCTGTGAAACTAGTTATGATGTGTGAATTAATGTCACAGAGATAAACCTTTGTTTTGATTCTGAATGTTGGAAACACTCTTTGTTGAATCTGCAAAAGGATATTTTGGAACCCATTGAGGCCTATAGAAAAAAAGAAACAAAATATCTCCAGATAAAAACTACAAGAAAGTTATCTGTGAAGGTGCTTTTTGATGTGTGGATTTATCCCACAGAGTTAAAACTTTCTGTTTATTCAGCAGGTTGTAAAAACTTTGGAGAATCTGCAACAGGGCATTTGGGAGTCCTTTGAGGCCTCTGAGGAAAAACCAAATCTCCTCAGATATAAACTAGAAATAAGCTATCTGTGAAAATGTTTTAGGATATGTGGATTCACCTCACAGGGGTAAGCTTTTTTTTTTTGTTCAGCAGGTTGGCAACACTTTTTTGTGGAGAATCTGAGAAGGGATATTTGGGAGCCCATTGAGGCCTATGGGGAGAAACAGAATATCCCTAGATAACAACTACAAAGAAGCTGTCTGTGAAACTGCTTTGTGATGTGTGGTTTCATCTCACAGAGTTCATCCTTTCTTTTGATTCAGCAGGTTGGAAACACTCTAATTGGAGAATATGAGAAATGACATTTGGGAGCCTGTTGGGCCCTATGGTGAGAAACTGAATAACCCCAGACAAAAACCAGAAAGAAGCTGTCTGTGAAACTGCTTTTTGACGTGTGGATTCATCTCCCAGAGATAAAACTTTCCTTTGATTCAGCAGGTTGAAAACACTCTTTTTATAATATCTGCAAAGGGACATGGTTTGAGCCCACTGGACCTATGGAAAAAAATGAATATCCAGATAAAAGCGAGAAAGAAGCTATCTGTGAAACTGCTTAGTGATGTGTGGATCATTCAGAGATAATCCCTTCTTTTGATTCAGCAGGTTTGTACACTCTTGTTGCAGAATTTGTGAAAAGCCATTTGGGAGCTTTTTTAGGCCTATGGGGTAAAACAGAATATCCCCAAATAAAAACTAGAAAGAAGGAATCTGAGAAACTAAATTGTGATGTGTGGATTCATCTCACAGAGTTATACCCTTCTTTTCATTCACCAGGTTGGAAGTACTCCTTTTGTAGAATCTATGAAGAGATATTTGAAAACCTATTGAGATCTATGAGAAAAAACAAATTTTCCCATATAAAATCTAGAAAGAAGTTATCTGTAAAACTGTTTTGTGATGTGAGAATTCATCTTACAGAATTAAACCTTTCTTTTGATTCAGCAAGTTGGAAACAATCTTTTTGGGGAATCTCAGAAAGGACATTTTGGAACCCATTGAAACCTATGAAGAAAAGGAAAATGCCTCAAACAAAAACTAGAAAGGTGGTATCTGAGAAACTCCTTTGATGTGTGCAATCATCTTACAGTGTTAAAACTTTTTTTTTTGACTCAGCAGGTTAAAAACACACTTCTTGGAGAATCTGTGAAGGGACATTTGGGAACCCATTGATGCCTATGTGAAAAAATGGAATATCCCCAGATAAATTTAGAAAGATGCTATCCTTGAAAATGCTTTGCGATGTGTGGATTCATTTCACAGAGTAAAACTTTTTTTTTTATTCAGCACTTTGAAAACACTCTTTTTGTAGTATTTGTGAAAAGATATTTAAGTGCTCATTGAGACATATGATAAAAAACAAAATATCCCCAGATAAAAACCAAAAATAAGCTATCTGTGAAACTGTTTTGTGATGTGTAGTTTCATTTCACAGAGTTCAAACTTTATTTTGATTCAGCATGTTGGAAACACTCTCATTGTTGAATCTGTGAAGAGATAGTTGGAAGCCCATTGAGGCCTATGGGGAAAAATCGAATATTCCCAGATAAAAACTAGACAGAACCTATCTGTGAAGCTTCTTTGGGACACGTGGATTCATCTTACAGAGTTAAACGTTCCTTAAATTTAGCAGGTTGGAAACACTCTTTTTTGAAAATCTGCAAAGGGATATTGGGGAACCTTTTAAGCCTAAGGGGAAAAACAAAATAACCCCAGATAAAAAGTAGAAAGAAGGTATCTGTGAAACTGCTTTATGATGTGTGGATTCATCTAACAGAGATAAGCCTATCTTTTCATTCAGAAGGTTGGAAACACTCCTTTTGTAGAATCTGTGAAGAGACATCTGAAAACCCATTGAGGCCTATGGGGAAAAACTGAATTTTCACATATAAAAACTAGAAAGAAGTTATCTGTAAAACTGTTTCATCATGTGCCAATTCATCTCACAGAGTTAAACCTTTATTTTGATTCAGCAGGTTGAAACCACTCCTTTTGGAAAATCTTGCTAGGGATATTTAGGAGCCCATTGAGTCCTAAATGAAAAAAACTAAATTCCCTCAGATAAAAGCCAAGAAGAAGCTATCAGTGAAA
Organism: Papio anubis; assembly: GCF_008728515.1. NCBI lineage: Eukaryota > Metazoa > Chordata > Mammalia > Primates > Cercopithecidae > Papio > Papio anubis. The sequence goes on from NW_022165096.1 coordinate 146,811, forward strand.
CTGCTTTGTGATATGTGGATTCATCTCACAAGCACAAATACTTCTGTTGTTTCAGCAGGTTTGAAACATTCTTTTTGGAGAATCTGCGAAGGGACATTTGGTAGCCTGTTGAGGCTTATGGGGAAAAACTGAATATCCCCAGATAAAATTAGAAAGTAGTGATCTGTGAACCTACTTTTTGATGTGTTGATTCTTGTCTCAGAGATAAAATTTTCATTTGATTCTGTAGGTTGGAAACACCCCTTTTGGAGAATCTGCTAAGGAACATTTTGAAACCCATTGAGGCCTATGGAAAACAAATGAATATCCCTGGAGAAAACTAGAAAGACTCTATTTGTGAAACTGAAATTTGATGTGTGCATTCTTCTCACAGAGATAACCTTTCTTTTAATTCAGCAGGTTGGAAACACTATTTTTTGAGAATCTACAAAGGGATATTCGGGAGTCCATTGAGGCCTGTAAGGAAAAACTAAATATCCCTAGATAAAAACTAGATAGAAGCTCTCTGTGAAACTGCTTTATGATGTGTGCATACATATCACAGAGTTAAACCTTTCTTTTGATTTAGCAGGTTGGAAACTTTGTGGAGAATATGTGAAGAATCATTTGTGAGCCCATTGAGGCCTATGGGGAAAAACTGTATATCCACAGATAAAACTAGAAAGAAGCTATTCGTAAAACTGCTTTGTGATGTGTGGATTCATCTCACAGAGTTAAAACTTTCTTTCTATCCAGCAGATTGGAAACATTGTTTTTGGAGAATAAGTGAAAAAATATTTTAGAAGCCATTGAGACCTATGGGGGAAAACAGAATATCCCCAGATCACAACTAGAAAGAAGATATACCCGAAACTACTTTGTGATGTCTGGATGGTAGAAATACTCTTTTTGGAGAATCTGTGAAGAGACAGATTCTCTTTGGGAGCCCATTGAGACCTATGGTAAAACCAAATACACCTAGTTGAAACCTAGAAAGAACTTATCTGTTAAACAGTTTTGTAGCATGTCCATTCATTTCACAGAGTTAATGCTTTCTTTTGAATTAGCAGGTTGGAAACATTCTTTTTATAGAATCTGTGAAGGGACATTTGAAAGCCCATTGAGCTTTATGGGGAAAACCCAAATACCCAAAGATGAAAACTAGAAAGAAGTTATCTGTGAAAGGCTTTGGGATGTGTGGATTCATCTCACAGGATAAAACCATTCTTTTGATTCAGAGGGTTGGAATCATTCATTTTGTGGAATCTATGAAGGGAAATTTCAGTGCCCATTGAGGCCTATTGGGAAAACTGAATATCCCCAGATAAAAACGACAAAGAAACCATCTGTGAAACTACTTTGTGATGTGTGAATTCATCTCTGAAAGTTAAAACTTCGTCATTATTCAGCAGGTTAGAAACACTCTAATTGATGAATCTGTGAAGGGACATTTTGTAGCTCATTGATGCCTAACGGGATAAACCAAATATTCCCAGGTAAAAGCTAGAAAGAAGCTATCTGTGAAACTGCTTTGTGATGTGTGGATTCATCTCCGAGAGTTAAAACTTTATTTCAATTAATCAGGTTGCAAACACTCTTTTTGCAGAATACACAAAGGGACATTTTGTAGCCCATTGAAAACTATGGGGGAAAATGGAATATTTCCAGATAAATACTGGAAAGAAGCTATCTGTGAAACTGCTTTGTGATGTGTGGATTCATCTTACAGAGATAAACCTTTCTTTTGATTCAGCAGGTTGGAAACAGTCTTTTTGTAGAATCTGCAAAGGGACATTTGGGAGCCTATTGAGGCCTATGATGAAAAACCAAATATCATTACAGAGAAACAGGGAAGAAGCTATCTGTGAAACTGTTTTGTGATGTGTGGATTCATCTTACAGAGCTAAACCTTTCTTTTGTATCAACAGTTTGCAAACATTCTTTTTGTAGAATATGTGAAGGGACATTTGGAAGCCCTTTGAGTCCTATGGGGAAAAACTGACTATTTCCAGATAAAAACTAGAAAGAAGCTTTCTGTGAAATTGCTTTGTAGTGTTTGGATTCATTGTTGAGAGTTAAACATTTATTTTGATTTGGTTGTTTGGAAATACTATTTTTGTAGAATCTGCAAAGGAATATTTGAGAGCTCATTGAGGCCTAAGGTGGAAAAGGGAATATCCCCAGATAAAAACTAGAAATAAGCTATCTCTGAAACTGCTTTGTGATGTGTGATTCATCACACAGAGTTAAATCTTTATTTTGATTTAACAGTTTTGAAGCACTGTTTTTGTAGAATCAGCAAATTGATATTTGGGAGCTTATTGATGCCTATGATGAAAAAGAAAGCATCCCCAGATAAAAACTAGAAAGAAGTTACTTGTGAAACTGCTTTGGGATTTGTGGATTCTTCTCACAGAGTTAAATCTTTCTTTGATTCAGCAGGTAGCAAACAGTCCTTTTTGAGAATCTGTAAAGGGATATTTCGGATTTCATTGAAGCCTATTTTGACAAACTGAATATTCCCAGATAAAGGCTAGAAAGAAGCTATCTGTGAAACTGCTTCATGATTTGTGCTTTATCTCACAGAGTTAAACATATCTTTTGATACAGCAGTTTGAAAAACTTTTTATAGAATCTGCGAAGGGATATATTGAGAGTGCATTAAGGTCTGTGATGGGAAAGTGAATATTCCCAGATAAAAACTGGAAAGAAACTGTCTGTGAAACTGCTTTGTGATATGTGGATTCATCTCAGAGATGTAAACTTTTCTTTTAATTCAGCAGTTTGTAAACATTGTTTTTGTAGAATCTGTGCAGGGACATTTGGGAGATCATTGAGGTCTGCAGTAAAAGCAAATATCCCCAGATAAAAACTAGAAAGAAGCTAACTGTGAATTTTTTTGTGATGTGTGGATTCAACTCACAGATTAAGCCTTTCTTTTCATTCAGCAATTTGGAATCATTGCTTTTATAGAACATGTGAACATGTGAAGGGACATTTGAGAGTTCATTGAAGCCTATGGTGAAAAACTGAGTATCTGCAGATTAAAACTAGAAAGAAGCTATCTGTTAAACTGATTTGTGATGTGTGGATTCATCTCAGAGACGTAAACTTTTCTTTTGATTCAGCAGTTTGGAAACCCTGTTTCTCTAGAATCTGTGAAGGGATGTTTGGGAACTCATTGAGGCCTAAGGTGAAAAAGTGAATATTCTCAAGCAAAAACTACTAAGAAACCATCTGTGAACCTGATATGTGATGTGTGGACTTATCACAATGAGTTAAACCTTTTTTTTGATTCAGCAGTTAGGAAACTGTTTTCATTTGGGAGCGTTTTTAGGCCTATGGTGAGGAAGTGAATATCCCCAGAAAAAAACTAGAAAGAAATTATTTGTGAAACTACTTTGTGATGTGTGGATTATTTTCATAGAGTTAAACCTTTCCTTTGATTCCACAGGTTGCAAACAGTCCTTTTAGAGAATCTGTGAAGAGATATTTGGGAGCTCATTGAGGCCTATTGGGCCAAAAAAAAAAAAAAAAAAAAATCCCCAGAAAAAAACTAGAAGGAAGATATCTGTGAAGCTGCTTTGTGATGTGTGGATTCATCTCACAGAGTTAAACTTTTATTTTGGTTCAGCTGTTTGGAAATACTGTTTTGTAGAATCTGCAAAGGAATATTTGGGATCTCATTGATTCCTCTGTTGAAAATGCATATATCCCCAGATAAAAACTAGAAAGACACTATCTGTTTATTTTTGAAACTATTTTGTGATGTGTGGATTCTTCTCACAGAGTTAAAATTTCCCTTGAATCAGCAGCTTGCAAACAATCTTTTTGTAGAGTCTGTGAAGAAACATTTGGGAGCACAATGAGGCCTGCGGTGACAAATCAAATATCCTGGATAAAAACTAAATGGAAGCTCTCTGGGAAGCTGCTTGTGATGCATGGATTCATTTCACAGGGTTAAACGTTTCTTTTGATACAGCAGTTTTGAGACACCATATTTGTAGAATCTGTGAAGGGATATTAGGGAATGCATGGAGACCCATAGTGAAAAAGTGAGTATCCCCAAACAGAAACTAGAAAGAAATTGTCTGTGAAACTCCTTTGTGATATCTGGATTCATCTCACAGACTTAAACCTTTATTTTGATTCAGCAGTTTAGAAACACTGTTTTTGTAGAATCTGTAAAGGGACATTTGGGAGCTCATTGAGGCCTATGGTGAAAAAGCCAATATCCCCTGATGAAAGCCAGAAAGAAGGTATCTGTGTAACTGCTTTGAGATATGCGGATCCATCTCACAGAATTATGCTTGTCTTTGGATTCAGCAGTTTGAAAACACAGTTTGTGTAGATTCTGCAAAGGGATATTTTCCTCCTCAAAGAAACCTACGTGGAAAAATAGAATATCCCCTCCCCCCAAATTAGAAAGAAGTTATCTGTGAAGCAGGTTTGTGATGAGTATATTCTTATCACAGTGCTAATCCTTTGTTGTTATTCAACAGGTTGGAAACACTCTTTTTGGAGAATATGCGATGGGACATTTGAGAACCCTTTTAGCCCTAAGGGAAGAAAACCAAATATCCCCAGATAAAAACTAGAAAGAAGCTATCTATGAAACTGAGATGCGATGTGTGGATTCCTCTCATAGTGGTAAATCTTACTTTTCATTCACCAAGTTTGAAACACCCTTTTTTCTAAAAACTGCAAGGGGAAATTTTGGAACCCATTGATGCCTATGGAAAAAATCCCAATATCCACAAATAAAAGTAAAAGAAACTATCAGTAAAACTACTTTGTGATGCCTGGATCCATCTCACAGGGTTAAACCTTTCTTTTGATCCTGAAGGTTGGAAACATTGTTTTTGGAGAATCTGCCAAGGGACATTTGGTAGTCCATTGAGACAGGCGGGAAAAAAACTGAATATCCACGTATAAAAACTAGCAACATGCTTTCTGTGAAACTGCTTTGTAATGTGTGGATTTATCTCACAGAGTTAACCTCTTCTTTTGATTCAGCAGGTTGGAAACACTCTTTTTGCAGAATCTGTGAACAAACTTTTGGGGGCCTCTTGAGGTCTTCAGGGAAAAAGTGAGTATCCTCAAATAAAAAATAGAAGGATATTATCTGTGAAACTCCTTTGTGATGTGTAGATTCATTTCACTAAGTTAAACTTTTCTTTAGATTCAGTAGGTTGAAAACATTCATTTGGAGAATATGCAAAGATATATTTTGGTGCTCAGTAAGACCTAAAGGGAAAAACTGAATACTCCCATATAAAAACTTGAATAAAGTCATCTGTGAAACTGCTTTGTGATGTGTGGATTTACCTCACAGAGTTAAACCTTTCTTTTGATTCAGCAGGTTGGAAACACTACTTTTGTAGGGTCTATGAAGGGACATTTGGGAGCCCATTGAGGACTATGGAGAAAAAATGGAATATCCCCAGATAAAAACTAGAAAGAAGCTATCTGTGACACTGTTTTGTGATGTGTGGATTTATCTCACTGTCTTAAACCTTACTTTTGATTTATTTAGTAGGTTGGGAACCGTCCTTGTGTAGAATCCGCAAAGGTACATTTTGGAGTGCATTGAGGCCTAGAGTGAAAATGTGAATATCCGCAGATAAAAACTAGAAGAAGTTATCTGTGACATTGCTTAGTGATGTGTGGATTCATCTCCCAGAGTTAAACCTTTCTTTTGATTCAACACGTTGGAAACACTCTTTCTACAGAATCTGCAAAGGAACATTTGGGAGCCCTTTGAGGTCCATGGTGAAAAACAGAATATCCCCAGATAAAAACTAGAAAGAAGGTATCTGTGAAACTGCTTTGTGATGTGTAGATTCATCTCACATAATTAAAATCTTTTATTGATTCACTAGATGGAAGCACTCTTTTTGTAGAATTTGCAAAGGGATATTTGGGAGCCCATTGAGGTATATGGGGGAAAAAACTGAATACCCCAGATAAAGAATAGAAAGAAGTTGTCTTTGAAACTGCTTTTTGATTTGAGGATTCATCTCAAAGAGTTGAATCTTTCTTTTCATCCAGCAGGTTGGAAACTTTCTTTGTGTAGAATTTGCAAAGTGGCAATTGGGAGCCCATTGAGGCCTATAAGTAAAAACCAAATATCCCCAGATAAAAACAAGAAAGAAGCTATCTGTGAAACTGCTTTGTGGTGTGTGGATTCATCTCACAGTGTTAAATCTTTCTTTTCATTCAGCAGGTTTGAAACAGCAAATATCCCCAGATAAAAACTAGAAAGAAATAACTTTGTGTTGTGTGGATTCTTCTCACAGAGGTAAATCTTTTCTTTGATTCAGCATGTTTGAAACACTTTTTTTCTAACATCAGTGAAGGGAAATTTGGGAGCCCATTGAGGCCTATGGGAAAAGACTGAATATCCCCGGATAAAGTAGGATGAAACTATTTGTGAAAATGCTTTGTAATGTGTGTATTCATCTCACAGAGTTAAACCTTTGCTTTGATTCAGCAGTTTGGAAACACTTTTTGGAGAATCTGCAAAGGGACATTTGGAAGCCCATTGAGACATATGGGGAGAATCCGAATATGCCCAGATAAAACCTAGAAAGAAGCTATCTGTGAAATTGCTTTGTGATGTGTGGATTCATCTCACCAAGTTAAACGTTTCTTTTTATTCAGCAAGTTGGAAAGACCATTTTTGGAGAAACTGTGAGAGGACATTTGGGAGCCCATTGACACCTATGGGAAAAAACTGATTTTCTGAATATGAAAAGTATAAAGAAGCTATTTGTGAAACTGCTTTGTGATTACTGGATTCACCTAACAGAGTTAAACTTTTTAAAAATTATTCAATAGATTATGAACAGTATTTTTGGAAAATCTGTAAAGGGATATTTGGGCACCCATGTGGAAAATATGAATATCTGAAAATAAAAGCTAGAAAGAAGCTACTTTTGAAACTAGTTTGTGGTGTGTGGATTCATTTAACAGTGATACATTTTTCTTCTGATACAACAGGTTGGAAACACTCTCATAGAATTGGCCCAGGGTCATTTGGGGTCGATTGAGGCCTATGCAGAAAAACAGACTATCCCTAGATAAAAACTAGAAAGAAGCTATATGTGAACTGCTTTTTCATGTGTTGATTCAACTCACAGTGTTAAATCTTTGTTTTGATTCAGCAGCTTGGAAACAGTCTTTTGGAGAATCTGTGAAGGGAGACTTGAGAGCCCTTTGAGGCTATGGGTAAAAACCCAATATTCCCAGATAAAAATCAGAAAGAAGTTATCTGTGAAACTGCTTTGTGATGTGTGCACTCCTCTTCCAGAGTTAATTTCTTCTGTTGATACAACAGGTTGGAAACACTATTTTTGGATAATGTTCAAAGGGACATTTCGGAGCCCTTTGAGGTCGATGGGATGAAATCAAGTATTCCCACATAAAAACTACAAAGAAGCTATCTGTGAAGCTGCTTTGTAATGGGTGGATTCATATCACAGTGCTAAACCTTTATTTTGCTTCAGCAGGTGAAAATACTCTTTCTGGAGAATCTGCAAAGGGATTTTTTTTTTTTTTTTAAAACAGAGCTCCTGAGTAGCTGTGACTACAGGTGCCCACCACCTCACCTGGCTAGTTTTTTGTATTTTTTAGTAGAGATGGGGTTTCGCCATGTTATCTAAGATGGTCTCAGTTTCCTGACCTCGTGATCTGCCTGTCTCAGCCTCCCAAAGTGCTGGGATTACAGGCTTGAGCCACCATGGCCAGCCTAAACCTTGGTTTTAAATCAGAAAGTTGGAAACAATTTTTTGATGGATCTGAAAGAAACATTTGGAGCCCATTAAGGCCTACTGGAAAAAACTGAATATCCCCAGATAAAAACTATAAAGAAGATATCTGTGAAATGGCTTTGTGATGTGTGGATTTATCTCACAGATTTAAACTTTTCTTTTGATTCAGCAGATTAGAAGCACTGTTTTTGGAGAATACTCAACAGACTAACCTTTCTTTTGATTCAGCAGGTTAGAACCACTCTTTTGGAGAATCTGCAAAGGGACTTTTGGGAGCACATTGAGGTTTATGGGGGAAAAAACAAATATGCCCAGATAAAAACTAAAAAGAAGTTATTCGTGAAACTGCTTTGTGATGTGTGGATTCATCTCACAGAGGTAAAGCTTTCTTTTGATTCAGCAGGTTGGAAACACTGCTTTTGGAGACTCTGCAAAGGGATATTTGGGAAACTATTGAGACCTAAATGGAAAAAATGAATATTCCCAGATAAAATCAAGGAAGAAAATATCCGTGAAACTACTTTGTGATGTGTGGATTCTTCTCAAGGAGGTAAAACTTTTTTTTTATTTAGTAAGTTGTAAGCACTCTTTTAGAAGAATCTGTGAAGGGACATATGGGAGCCCATTGAGGCCAATGGGGACAAACAGAATATCCCCAGATAAAAGCTAGTGAAAAGCTATATGTGAAACTGCTTTGTAATGTGTGGATTCATCTCACAGAGTCAAACTTTTCTTTTGGTTCAGCAGGTTAGAAACACTCTATTTCTAAAATCTGCAAAGAGACATTTGGTAGTCCATTGAGGCCTATGGAAAAAAAAAGAATATCCCAGATAAAAACGAGAAAGAACCTATCTGTGAAACAGCTTTGTGATGTGTACATTCATCTCACAGAGTTAAACACTCTTTTGGTAGAATGTCTGAAAGGACATTTGGAAGCCCATTGAAGTCTATGGACAAAACCAAATATTCCCAGATAAAAACTAGAAAAAAGCTATCTGAGAAACTGTTTTGTGATGCTTGGATTGATCTCACACTTTGATTGCCAAATCTGTGAAGATACATTTGAGATACCATTGAGGCCAATAGGCGAAAACAGAATATCTGCAAATAAAAACTAGATAGAAGTTATCTGTGAAACTGCTTTTTCACGTTTAGATTCATCTAGCAGAGTTAAAGTTTTTTTTTTTATTCAGGAGGTTGGAAACATTCTTTTTGAAGAAACTGGGAAGGGACATTTGGCAGTTACTTTGTGGCCTATGTGGAGTAGTAGAGTACCCCAAATAAAGACTAGAAAGAACTATCTGTGAAACGACTCTGTGATGTATGGATTCATATTGCAGAGTGAAATATTTCTTTTGTTTCAGCAAGTTGGAAACACTGCTTTGGTAGAATCTGCTAAGAGACTTTTGGGAGCCCATTGATGCCTATGATAAAAAACCAAATATTCCCCAATAAAAACTAGAATGAAACTATCTGTGAAACAACGTTCTCAGGTGTGGATTCATCTCAAAGAATTAAATCTTTCTCTTGATTCAGCAGATTGGAAACACTCTTTGTACAGAATCTGCAAAGGGATATTTTGGGGCCCTTTGAGGTCTATGGGGAGAAACAGAATATCCTCAGATAAAAACTAGAAAGAAGCTGTCTCTTAAACCTCTTTGTGATGTGTGGATTCATCTCACAGAGTTAAAGGTTTCTTTTGATTCACCAGGTTTGAAACACTCTTTTCACAGAATCTGCAAAGGGACATTTGGGAGCCCATTGAGGCTTGTGGTGAAAAACCAAATATTCCCACATAAAAACCGGAAAGAAACTGTCTGTGACAGTGTATTATGATGTGTGGATTCATTTCACAAAGTTAAACCTTTCTTTTTTTTCTTAAATTTATTTATTATTATTATACTGTAAGTTGTAGGGTACATGTGCATAATGTGCAGGTTTGTTACATATGTATACTTGTGCCATGTTGGTGTGCTTTACACCCATCAACTCGTCATTTACATCAGGTGAACTCCCCAATGCAATCCCTCCTCACACCCCATGATAGGCCCCGGTGTGTGATGTTCCCCTTCCTGAGTCCAAGTGATCTCATTGTTTAGTTCCCACCCTTAGGTGAGAACGCATGCGGTGTTTGGTTTTCTGTTCTTGTGATGGTTTGCTAAGAATGATGGATTCCAGCTGCATCCATGTCCTTCAAGGACGCAAACTCATCCTTTACCCATGGCTGCATAGTATTCCATGGTGTATATGTGCCATTTTCTTAATCCAATCTGTCCCTGATGGACATTTGGGTTGATTCAAGTCTTTGCTGCTATTGTGAATAGTGCTGCAATAGGCTTATGCGTATTGCATGTGTCTTTATAGCAGCATGATTTATAATCCTTTGGGTATATCCCAGTATTAATGGGATGGCTGGGTCATATGGTACATCTAGTTCTAGATCCTTGAGGGAATCGCCATACTGTTTTTTTCCATAATGGTTGAACTAGTTTACAATCCACCAACAGTGTAAAAGTGTTCCTATTTCTCCACATCCTCTCCAGCACCTGTTGTTTCCTGACTTTTGAATGATAGCCATTCACAACTGGTGTGAGATGTCTCATTGTAATGGTTTTTGATTTTTGCATTTCTCTGATGGCCAGTGATGATGAGCATTTTTTTCATGTGTTTTATTGGCTGTATGAATGTCTTCTTTTTGAGGAAATGTCTGTTCATATACTTGCCCACTTTTGATGGGGTTGTTTGTTTTTTTTCTTGTAATTTGTTTTGAGTTCTTTGTAGGTTCTGGATATTAGCCCTTTGTCGGATGGAGTAGATTGCAAAATTTTCTCCCATTCTGTAAGGTTGCCTGTTCACTCTGATGGTAGTTTCTTTTTACTGTGCAGAAGCTCTTTAGTTTAATTAGATCCATTTGTCAATTTTAGCTTTGCTGCCGTTGCTTTTGGTGTTTTAGACATGAAGTCTTTTGCCCATGCCTATGTCCTGAATGGTATTACCTATAGGTTTTCCCTCTGGATTTTTATGGTATTAGGTCTAACATTTAAGTCTCTAATCCATCTTGAATTAATAATTTTCGAATAAGGGGAGTAAGGAAAGGATCAGTTTCAGCTCTCTCTACTTATGGCTAGCCAATTTTCCCAGCACCATTTATTAAATAGGGAGTCAGCACCACATTTCTTGTTTCTCAGGTTTGTCAAAGATCAAGATGGCTGTAGATGTGGTATTATTTCTGAGGACTCTGTTCTGTTCCATTGGTCTAGATCTCTGTTTGGTACCAGTACCATGCTGTTGAAGGATTTACTGTAGCCTTGTAGTATAGTTTGAAGTCGAGTAGCGTGATGCCTCCAGCTTTGTTCTTTTGACTTAGGATTGTGTCTTGGAGATCACGAGGCTCTTTTTTGGTTCATTATGAACTTTAAAAGCAGTTTTCCAATTCTGTGAAGAAACTCATTGGTAGCTTGATGGGGATGGCGTGGATCTATATAAATTACCTTGGGCAGTATGGCCATTTTCACGATATTGATTCTTCCTATCCGCCCAGGCATGGTATGTTCTTCCATTTGTTTGTGTCCTCTTTTATTTCAGTGAGCAGTGGTTTGTAGTTCATGAAGGGTCCTTTACATCCCTTGTAAGTTGGATTCCTAAATTATTTTATTCTCTTTGAAACAATTGTGAATGGAAGTTCATTCATGATTTGGCTCTCTGTTTGTCTGTTTTGGTGGTGTATAAGGAGAATGCTTGTGATTTTTTGCACATTAATTTTGTATCCTGAGACTTTGCTGAAGTTGCTATCAGCTTAAGGAGATTTTTGGGCCGAGACAATGGGGTTTTCTAAATATACAATCATGTCTCATCTGCAAACCTTAGGGACAATTTGACTTCTTCTTTTCCTAACTGATAACCCTTGATTTCTTTCTCTTATACACAATTGCCCTAGCCAGAACTTCCAACACTATGTTGAATAGAATTGAAAGGTGAGAGAGGGCATCCCTGTCTTAATGCCAGTTTTCAAGGGAATTTTTTCCAGTTTTGCCCATTTGAGTATGATACTGGCTGTGTGGGTTTGTCATAAATAGCTCTTATTATTTTGAGAGTGCGTTCCATCAATACGAATTTATTGAGCGTTTTTAGCATGAAAGGGCTGTTGAAGTTTGTCAAAGCCTTTTCTGCATCTATTGAAATAATCATGTGGTTCTTGTTTGGTTCTGTTTATATGCTGGATTATGTTTATTGATTTCTGCGAATGTTGAACCAGCCTTGGATCCTAGGGATGAAGCCCCACTTGATCAAGGTGGATAAGCTTTTGATGTGCTGCTGAATCCGGTTTGCCAGTATTTTATTGAGGGTGCATCATTTCATCAGGGATATTAGTACAAATTCTCTTTTTGTTATCTCTGCCAGGCTTTGGTATAGGATGATGTTGGCCTCATAAAATGAGTTAAGGGGAGGATTCCCTCTTTTTTCTATTGATTGGAGTAGTTTCCAGAAGGAATGGTACAAGCTCCTCCTTGTACCTGTGGTAGAAATTCGGCTATTGAAACCATCTGGTCTGGGGCTTTTTTTGGTTGGTAGGCTACTAACTGTTGCCTCAATTTCAGAAGCGTGCTGTTGATCTATTCAGGGGATTCAACTTCTTCTGGTTTAGTCTTGGAAGAGTGTAAAGTGTCAGGAAATTATCCATTTCTTCTAGATTTTCCAGTTTATTTGCGTAGAGGTGTTTGCTAGTATTCTCTGATGGTAGTTTGTATTTTCTGTGAGGTCGGTGGTGATATCCTTTTTCATTTTAATTCGTCGATTTGATTCTTCTCTCTTTTCTTCTTTATTGAAAGATCTTGCTAGTGGTCTGTCAATTTTGTTGATCTTTTCAAACCGCTCCTGGATTCATTGATTTTTTGGAGGGTTTTGTGTCTCTATCTCCTTCAGTTCTGCTCTGATCTTAGTTATTTCTTGCCTTCTGCTTGCTTTGGAATGTGTTTGCTCTTGCTTCTCTAGTTCTTTTAATTGCGATGTTAGAGTGTCAATTTTGATCTTTCCTGCTTTCTCTTGTGGGCATTTAATTTGCTTCTCAAATTTCCCTCTACACACTGCTTTTAAATGTGTCCCAGAGATTCTGGTATGTTGTATCTTTTGTTCTCATTGGTTTGCAAAAGAACATCTTTTACTGCCTTCATTTTCGTGATGTACCCAGTAATTAATTCAGGGAACGGGTTGTTCAGTTTCCATGTAGTTGAGGCGGTTTTCATTGAGTTTCTTAGTCCTGAGTTCTAGTTTGATTGCACTGTGGTCTGAGAGACGGTTGTTATAATTTCTGTTCTTGTACATTTTGCTGGGGAGTGCTTTACTTCAATTCGTGTTCAATTTTGGAGTAAGTACGATGTGGTGCTGAGAATGTATATTCTGTTGTTGATTTGGGGTGGAAGTTCTATATAGATGTCTATTAAGGTCTGCTTTGCTGCAGAGATGAGTTCAGTCCTGGACATCCTTGTTCACTTTCTGTCTCGTTGGTCATAACGTTGACAGTGGAGTGTTAGTCTCCCATTATTATTGTATGGAGTCCTGAAGTCTCTTGTAAGTCTCTAAAAAGGACTTTGCTTTGCTATGAATCTGGTGCTCCTGTATTTATTGGGTTACTATATTTAGGATAGTTAAGCTCTTCCTGTTGAATTGATCCCTTTACCATTATGTAATGGCTGCTTTGTCTCTTTTGATCTTTGATGGTTTTAAAAGTCTGTTTTATCAGAGACTAGTATTGCAACCCGCTTTTTGTTCTCCATTTGCTTGGTAGAAATCTTCCTCCATCTCTTTATTTTGAGCCTATGTATGTCTCTGCATGTGAGATGGGTCTCCTGAATACAGCAGACTGATGGGTCTTGACTCTTTATCAGTTTGCCAGTCTGTGTCTTAATTGGAGCATTTATTCCATTTTACATTTAAGGTTAAGATTGTTATGTGTGAACTTGATCCTGCCATTATGATATTAACTGGTTATTTTCGTTAGTTGATGCAGTTTCTTCCCGCCTCGGTAGTTAACATTTTGGCATGTTTTACTTGCAATGGCTGGTACCGGTTGTTCCTTTCCATGTTGAGGTGCTTCCTTCAGGGTCTCTTGTAAAGGCTGAGGCCTAGTGGTGACAAAATCTCCTAAGCATTTAGCCTTATCTGTAAAAGGATTTTATTTCTCCTTCACTTATGGAAACTGTAGGTTTGGCTGGATATGAAATTCTGGGTTTTAAATTCTTTTCTTTAAGAATGTTGAATATTGGCCCCCACTCTCTTCTACCAGCTTGTAGAGTTTCTGCGAGAGATCTGCTGTGGGAGATCTGATGGAGCTTCCCTTTGTGGGTAACCCGACCTTTCTCTCTGGCTGCCCTTAAGATTTTTTCCTTCATTTCAACTTTGGTGAATCTGGCAAGTATGTGTCTTGGGTTGCTCTTCTCGAAGAGTATCTTTGTGGCATTCTCTGTATTTCCTGGATTTGAATGTTGGCCTGCCCTACTAGGTTGGGGAAGTTCTCCTGGATGATATCCTGAAGAGTGTTTTCCAACTTGGTTCCATTTTCCCCCCCTCACTTTCAGGCACCCCAATCAGGCCAATTTGGTCTTTTTTACATAATCCCATGCTTCTTGCAGGCTTTGTTCATTTCTTTTTCTTCTTTTTCTTTTGGTTTCTCTTCGGCTTCATTTCATTCATTTGATCCTCAATCGCTGATACTCTTTCTTTCCAGTTGATCAGTCGGTTACTGAAGCTTGTGCATTTGTCACATATTTCTCGTGTCATAGTTTCATCTCTTTCATTTCGTTTACTTATGACCTTCTCTGCATTAATTACTCTAGCCATCAATTCTTCAGTTTTTTTTTCAAGATTTTTGGTTTCTTTGCACTGGGTACGTAATTCTCCCTTTAGCTCACAATTTGATGGACTGAAGCCTTCTTCCTATCATCTCGTCATAGTCATTCTCCGTCCAGCTTTACGATCCGTTGCTGGCGATGAGGCTGCAACTCCTTTGCGGAGATGTGCTCTTATTTTTTTTGAATTTCCAGCTTTTCTGCCTACTTTTTCCCCATCTTTGTGGTTTTATCTGCCTCACAGTCTTTGTCAGTGGTGATGTGCTGATGGGGTTTTGGTGTAGGTGTCCTTCCTGTTTAATAGTTTTTCTTCCCAACAGTCCAAGGACCCTCAGCTGTGGAGTCTGTGGAGATTGCTTGAGGTTCCCTCAGACCCTGTTTGCCTGGGTATCAGCAGCTGCAGAAGATAGAATATTTCTGAACAGCAGGGGTGGCGCAATCCTGATTCTTGCTGGGAAAGCTTCCTCTCCAAGAAGTTGCTCCCACCCTGTGAGCCAGTAGGGTGTCAGGCGCTGCCCCTAGTGGGGGGATGTCTCCCAGTTAGGCTACTCGGGGTCAGGGACCCCTTGAGCAGGGAGTGCATGCCTTCTCAGATCTCAACCTAGAGTGTTGGGAGATCCCACTGCTCTCTTGAAAGCTGTCAGACAGAGTCGTTTGCATCTGCAGAGTGTCTGCTGCTTTGTTGTGTGTTTACTGTGCCCTGTGTCCCAGAGGTGGAGTCTGCAGAGACAGGCATGTTTCCCTTGAGCTGCTGTAGGCTCCACCCAGTTCGAGCTTCCCGCTTAGCTTTGTTTTACACCTACTTAAGCCTCTCAGCAATGGTGAAGCCCTCCCCAACCTGCAGCTGCTGCCTTGCCGGTAGATCACAGACTGCTGTGATAGCAATGAGGGAGGCTCCGTGGGTGTGGGACCCTCCAGCCAGGTGTGGGATGATGATCTCTCCTGGTGTGCCTGTTTGCTCAAAGCACAGTATTGGGGTGGGAGTTACCCGATTCTCAAATTGTTGTGTGTCAGTTCCCTGAAATGGGAAAGGGATTCCCTTCCCCTTAGCTTCCCAGGTGGCGATGCCTGCGCCCTGCTTCAGCTTCTCATGGTCGGGCTGCAGCAGCTGACCAGTACCAGTCGTCAGGCACTCCCCCAGTGAGATGAACCCAGTACCTCAGTTGAAAATGCCGAAATCAGTGGTCTTCTGTGTCGCTGGCGCTGGGAGTTGAAGACTGGAGCTGCTCCTATTCTGCCATCTTGCTCCGCCCCCCAAACCTTTCTTTTATCCAGCAAGTGGGAAATAATCTTTTTAGAGAATCTGCAAAGGGACATTCTGGAGCCCACTGAGGCCTAATGGGAAAAACCGAATATCTGCAGACAATAACTAGAAAGAAGCTATCTGTGAAACTCCTTTGTGATGTGTGCATTCATCCCACAGAGTTAAAACTGTCTTTTCATTCAGCATGTTGGAAACCCCCTGTTTGGAGAATCTGCGAAGGGACATTTGGGAACCAATTTAGGCATATAAGGAAAAGTAGAATATTACTAGATAAAAACTAGAAAGAAGTTATTTGTGAAAGTAGTTAATGATGTGCAGATTTATCTCACAGAGTTAAACTGTTCTTTTGATTCAATTGGTTGGGAACACTTATTTTTTAGAATCTGTGAAGGGACATTTCATTGCATGTTGAGGCCTGTGGAATACACCGAATATTCCCAAATAAAAACTAAAAAGAAGTTGTCTGTGAAACTACTTTGTGATGTGTGGATTCATCTCACAGAGTTAACTTTTTTTTTTTTTTATTCAACAGGTTGAAAATGCTCTTTTCAGAGAGTCTCTCAAATGACGCACTCTTTTTGGAGAAATTGAGATGGGCCATTTGGGAGCCCTTTAAGGCTTATGGAGAAACTGAATATCCCCAGATAAAAACTAGAAAGAAGTTGTCTGTGTAACTTCTTTTTTATGTGTGGATTCATCTCACAGAGTTAAACATTTCTTTTTATTCAGCAGATTTGAAACATTGTTTTTACCAAATCTACAAAGGGATATTTGGGAGCTCTTTGATGTCTCTGAAAAAAACCAAAAATCTCCATATAAAACCTGGAAAGAAGCTATCTATGAAACTGTTTTGTGATGTGTGGATTCATTTCACAGGGTTAAATCTTTCTTTTGATCCAGCAGGTCGGAAACCCTCTTTTTCGAGAATCTGCATAAAGACATTTTGGAGCCTAAAAGGAAAAATTGAATATCCTCAGATAAAAACAAGAAAAACGCTATCTGTGAATCTCTTTTCTGATACGTTGATTCATCTCACAGCGTTAAACCATTCTTTTGATAAGCAGGTTGGAAACACTCTTTTTAAAGAATCTGCAATGGGACATTTTGGAACCCATTGAGGTTGGTGGGAACAAACAGATTATCCCCTGGTAAAAACTTGAAAAAAGCTATCTATGAAACTGCATTGTGATGTCTGAATTCATCTCACAAAGTTAGATTTTTCTTTTGATTCAGCACACTGGAATCACCCCTTTTGTAATATCAGGGAAGGGACACATTTGGGAGACATTTGAGGCCTATGGGGTATGACAAAATGTTCCCAGATAAACACGAGAAAGAACCTATCTGTGAAAATACCTTGTGTTCTGTGGATTCAACTCACAGACTTAACATTTTCCTTTGATCCAGCAGGTTTAAAACACTCTTTTGGGAGATTCTACGAAGGAACATTTGGGAGCCCTTTGTGGCCTATGGGCAGAAGCAGAATATCCAAGGATGAAAACTAGAAAGAAGCTATCTGTGAAATTGTTTTGTGATGTGTCAGTTTATCTTACAGAGTTAAATCTTTCTTTACCTCCTGCAGGTTGGAAACATTCTGTTTTGAGAATCAATGAAGGGACATTTGAGAGGCTTTGAGGAATATGGGGGAAAACTGAATATTCCCAGATACAAACTAGGAAGAAGCTATCTGTGAAACTGGTTTGTGATGTGTGGATTTTTTGAACACAATTAAAGCTTCTTTGGACTCAGCAGGTTGGAAATACAATTTTGAGGAAACTGCTAAGGGATATTTGGGAGCCCATTGAGACCTGTGGGGAAAAACTGAATATGCCCAGGTAAAGACTGGAAAGAAGCTGTTTGCGAAACTGCATGGTGAAGTGTAGATTCATCCTACAGAGTTACACCTTTCTTTTGATTCAGCAGGTTGGAAACACTCTTTTTGGAGAATCTGCAAAGGAATATTTGGGAGCCAACTGGCACTTAGGGGAAAACAGAATTTCCCCAGATTCAAACTAGAAAGAAGCTATCTGTGAAACTGTTTTACGATGTGCAGATTCATCTAACAGAGTTAAACCTATCTTCTGACTCAGCAGTATGGAAACACGGTTTTTGGAGGACTTGCAAAAGGACATTTGGAATCTCATTGAGGCCTATGGGGGAATAAAGAATATCCCTAGACAAAAGCTAGAAAGAAGCTATCTTTGAAACTGTTTTGTGATGTGTGGATTCACCTAACAGAGTTAAACCTATATTCTGATTTAGCAGGATGGAAACAAACTTTTTGGAGAATCTGCAAAGGGACATTTTGGAATCTGTTCAGGCCTTTGAGGAAACACTGAATATCCCCAGATCAAAACTAGAAGGAAGGTATCTGTTAAACTGTCTTGAGATGTGTGGATTCAGTTCACATAGTTAAGTCTTTCTTTTGATTCAGCAGGTTGGAAACACTCTAATTGGAGAATCTGCAAAATAACATTTGGAGCCTTTGAGGTGTACGGGGAAAAACAGAATATCCTCAGGTAAAAAGCTTTTAGTAAGAACCTATCTATGAAACTCCTTTGTGATGTGTGGATTCATCTCACAGAGTTAAACCTTTCTAGTCATTCAGCAGGTTGGAAACACTCTGTCTTGAGGATCTGCAAAGGGATATTTTGGAGTCTTTTGGGGCTAATGGTGAAAAACTGAATACCCCCATATAAAAACTAGAAAGAAGTTATCTGTGAAACCACTTTGTGATGTGTTGATTCCTCTCAGAGACTTAACCCTTTATTTTTATCAGCAGATTTGACACACTTCTTTTGTATAATCTGTGATGGAAAGTTTTTAATTCCATTGAGGCCTTAAAAAAACAAAAATCGCCTCACAAAAAATAGAAGGAAGCTATCTGTGAAATTGCTTTATGATGTGTGGATTAATCTCTTAAAACTTAAACGTTTTTCTGATTCAGCAGGTTGGAAACTCCCTTTCTGAGGATCTGTGAGAGGACATTTGGGAACCCATTGTGGCCTACAGGAAAACACCACATACTCCCAGACAAAAACTAGAAAAAAACTATCTGTGTAATTGCTTTGTGATGTGTTGATTCATCTCACAGAGTTAATCTTTCTTTTGATCCTGAAGGTAGGAAACACTCTTTGTAGAATCTGTGAAGTGACATTTTGGAGACCATTGAAGCCTCTAATTAGAAACCGATTATCCCCACATAAAAACTAGAAGGAAGCTCTCTGTGAAACTGCTTTGTGATGTGTGGATTTCTCTCACCGAGTTAAACCTATTTGGGAGAATCTGTGAATGAACATTTTGGTGCCCTTTGAGTCGTATGGGGAAACACCAAATATTCCCAGGTAAAAACTATAAAGAAGCTATCTGTGAAACTGCTGTGTGATGTATGGATTCAGATCACAGATTTAAAGCTTTCTTTTGATTCAGTAGGTTAGAAACAGGCTAATCTTTGTGATGTGTGATTTCTTCTCACAGAGTTAAATTTTTCTACTGATTCAGCAGTTTGGAAACACTCTTTTTACAGAATCTGCGAAGGGACATTTGGGAGCCCATTGAAGTCTATGGCAAAAAAGTGAACATCCCAAGATAAAAACTGGAAAGAAACTATCTGTGAAACTGCTTTATGATGCGTGGATTTGTCTCACAGAGTTAAAACGCTTTTGGAGAATCTGTGAAGGAATATTTTGGTACCATTTGAGGCCTGTGGGGAACACCAATATTCCCAGATAAAAACTATAAAGAAGCTGTCTGTGAAACTACTGTATGATGTATGGATTCAGCTGACAGATTTAAAGCTTTTTTTTTGATTCAGCAGGTTGGAAAGAGGCTAATTACAGAATCTGCAAAATGACATGTGGGAGCCAATGTGGTCTATAAAGAAAAGCCAAATGTCCTCAGATAAAAAGCATAAAGAAGCTACCTGTGATACTTATTTTTCATGTGTGGATTCATCTGACAGAGATAAACCTATCTTTTGATTCAGCAAGTTTGAAACAGTCTTTTTACAGAATTTGCAAAGGGATATTTGGAAGCCCATGAAGGCCTATGGGGGAAAACTGAATATCCCCAGAAAAAAAAAAACTAGAAAGAAGCAATCTGTGAAACTGCTTTATGATGTGTGGATTAATCTCAAAGAGTTAAACCTGTCTTTTGATCCAGCATGTTGGAAACTCTCTTTTTTGGAAATCTGCAAAAAGACATTTTGGAGCCCATTGATGCATAAGGAGAAAAATTGAATTTCCCCAGATAAAAACTAGAAAGAAGCTATCTGTGAAACTGCTTTGTGATATGTGAATTCATCTCCCAGATTTAAACCTTTCTTTTGATTCAACAATTTGGAAACACTCTTTTTAGAGAATCTGAGAAGGGACATTTGAAAGATCATTGAGGCCTATGGATAAAACCTGAATATCCCGTGATAAAAACTAGAAAGAAGCTATCTGAGAAACTGCTTTGTGATGTGTGGATTCATCTTACAGAGTTAAACCTTTCTTTTGATTAATCAGGTTGGAAACACTCTTTGGAGTATCTGCAATGGGAGTTTTTGGAGTCCTTTAAGTCTTATGGAATAAATTTGAACATCCCCAGATAAAAATGAAAAAAAGCTATCTGTGAAACTTCTTTGTGATGTGTGGATCCATCTCAGAGAGTTAAACCTGTCTTTTGAATCAGCAGGTTGGAAACACTTATTTTACAAAATTTATGAAGGGACATATTTAAGCCCATTGAGGCATATCATGAAAAAGTGAATATCCCCAGATAAAAACTGGAAAGAAGCTATCTGTGAAACTGCTTTATAATGTGTGGTTCATTTCACACGGTCAAACTTTTTTTGATGCATCCAGTTAGAAACACTCTTTTTAGAGAATCTGTGATAGACATTTAGGAGCCTATTGAGGCCTAAGTTGAAATACCGAATATCCTCAGATTATAACTAGAAAGAAGCTCTCTGTGAAATCGCTTTGTGATATATTCATTCATCTCAAAGAGTTAAGCATTTTTTTTTTCATTCAACACGTTGGAAACACTCTTTTTGTAGAATCTGCAAAGTACAAAGGGGAGCCCATTGAGGACTAGGGAAAAAAACGAATATCCCAAGATAACAATTAAAAAGAAGCTATCTGTGAGACTGTTTTGTGATGTGTGGAATGATCTTGCAAAGTTAAACTTTTCTTTTGCTTCAGCAGGTTGGAAACAATCTTTGTGTAGAGTCTGCGAAAAGACATTTGGGAGCCCATTCAGGCCAGTGGAGAAAAAGGGAATATCCCTAGATAACAACTAGAAAGAAGCTGTATGAGAAACTGCTTTGTGATGCATAGATTCAACTCACAGAAGTAAACTTTTCTTTTCTTTCAGCAAGTTCGAAGTACTGTTTTTGTAAAATTTGCAAAAATAAATTTGAGACCCCATTGAGGCCTGTGGGGAAAAACAAAATAACCGCAGACAAAAATGAGAAAGAAACTCTTTGTGAAACTACTTTGTCTTGTGTGGATTCATCTCACAGAATTAAACCTTGTTTTTGATTCAACAGGTTGGATACTTTCTGTAGAATATTCGAAGGGGTATTTGGAAACCCATTGAAGCCTATTGGAAAGAAAGTGATATACCCAGACAAATACTAGAAGGAAGATATCTGTGAAACTGCTTTTTGATGTGTAGATTTATCTCACACGTTAAACCTTTCTTTTGATTCAGCAAGTTGGATACACTCTTTTGGTAGAATCTGTGAAGGGACATTTGGAATCCCATTGAGGCCCCCAGATAAAAATGAGAAAGAAGTTGTCTGTGAAAGGACTTTGTGATGTTTGGATTCACCTCACAGAGCTAAACTTTTCCTTTGATTCAGCAGTTTGGAAACACTCCTTTTGGAGAATCAGTGAAGGGGCATTTAGGTCACTGTGCCCTAGAGGGAAAAACCAAATATGCCCAGAAAAAAACTAGAAAGAAGCTCTCTGTGAGAATGCTTTGTGATGTGTGAATTCACTGCACAGAGATAAAATGTTCTTTTAATTCAGCAAGTTGGAAGCACTCTTTGTGAAGGATCTGTGAAGGGACATTTTAGAACCCATTGTGGCCTATTGGGAAAAACAGAATATCTCCAGATAAAAACTAGAAAGAAGCAATCTGTATGACTGTTTTGTGATGTATTGATTCAGCTTACAGATAAAAATCATATTTTTGATTCAGCAAGGTCAAAACACTATTTTTGAAGAATCGGCAAAGGGACATTTGGGAGCACATTGAGGCCTATGGGGAAAAACTGAATATCTCCAGATAAAAACTAGAAAGAAGCTGTCTGTGACACTGTTTTAAGATGCGTGGATTCATCTCATAGAGATAAACGTTTCTTTTGATTCAGTTGGTGGAAATACTCTTTTTGGAGAACATGCAAAGGGAGATTTGGGAACCTCTTGAGGCCTATGGGAAAAACCAAATATCCCCAGATAAAAATAGAAAGAATATGTCTGTGAAACTACTTTGTGATGTGTTTATTCATCTTACAGAGTTAAATATTTCACCTTTATTTTGCTTCAGCTTGTTGAAAACCCTCTTTTTGGAGAATCTGTGAAGGGACATTTGGGGATCCATTGAGGCCTATGAAGAAAAACAGAATATCTCCAGATATAAACTAGAAAAAAGATATCTGTGAAAAGGCTGTGTGATGCGTGGATTTGTCTCACAGAGGTAAAGCTTTCATTTGATTCAGCATGTTGGAAACACCCCTTTTGGAAATATGCAAAGGGACATTTGAAATAAAATTGAGGACTATGGGGCAAAAGAGAGAATCCCCAGATAAAAAATAGGAAGAAGCTATCCGTGAAACTACTTTATGATGAGTGGATTCATCTCACAGAATCAAACCTTTGGTTTGATTCAGCAGATGAAAACACTCTTTTTGCAGAATCTGTGAAGGGACATTTGGGAACCTATTGAGAGGTATGGGAAAAAAAATATGCCAGATAAAACTAGAAAGAAGCCATCAGTGCAATTTGTTTTTATAGTGTTGATTCAACTCACAGAGATAAACCTTTTTGTGATTCATCAGGTTTGAAACACTCTTTTTGGAGAATCTGTGGAGAGACCTTTTGTAACCAATTGAGACCTTGGAAGAAAAACTGAATATCCACATATACAAACCACAAAGAAAGTATCTGTGAAACTGCTTTATGATGTGTGGATTCATGTCAAAGAGTTTGACCTTTTTTTATTCACTAGGTTGAAAACACTTTTTTTTTGGAGAATCTGCAAAGAAACATTTGAAAATCCTTTGGGGCCTTTGGGGAAAAACCACATATCCCCAGATAAAAACTAGACACAAGCTGTTTGTGAGTCTGCTTTGTGATGTGTGGATTCATCTCACAGAGTTAAACCATGATTTGATTCAGTAGGTTGGAAACACTCTTTTTGGAATATCAGCTAATGGACATTAGGGAGCCCATTGAGGCCTATGGGGAAAAACAGAATATCCTCAGATAGAAACTAGGAAGAATACCTCAGCGAAAATGCTTTGTGATGTGTGGATTCATCTAAAAGAGTTAAACCTTTGCTTTGATTCAACATGTTGGTAGCACTCTTCTTAGAGAACCTGAGGAGGGACAATTGGGAGCATACTGAGGTCTATGGGAAAAAAGCAAACATCTCAGATAATAATTAGAAATAATCTATCTGTGAAGCTGCTTTGTGATGGGTGGATTCATCTAACAAAATTTGACCATTGTTTTGATCCAGGCGGTTGGAAACAATCTTTTTGGAGAATCAGTGAAGGGACATTTGGGAGCCCATTGAGACCTACAAGTAAAAACTGAATATCCCCAGATTAAAACTAGAATGAAGCTATCTGTGAAACTACTTTGTGATGTGTGGATTCATCTCACAGAGTTAAAGGTTTCTTTTGATTCAGCAGATTGTAAACACTCTTTTTTGAGAATCTGCAAAGGGACTTTTGGGAGCCCAGTGAGGCCTATGGAGAAAAACGGAATATCCCTGATAAAAACTACAAAGAAGCTATCTGTGAAACTGCTTTGTGATGTGTGCATTCATCTCACAGAATTAAACCTTGCTTCTGATTCAGCAGATTTTAAACACACTTTTTGTAGAATCTGCGCAGAAACATTTGGAAGCTCTTTATGGAAATTCTGTGAAGGGAAACATGAGAGCCTATTTACGAATGTAGAAAAACACCAAATCTCCCCAGATAAAAACTAGAGAGAAACATTCTGTGAAACTGTTTTCTGTGCTGTGGATTCATCTCACAGAGATAAACGTTTCTTTTGATTCAGCCTGCTGGAAACATATTTTTTGTAGAATTTGCAAAGAAATATTTGGAAGCCCTCTGAGGTCTATGGGCCAAACAGAATATCGTCAGATAAAAAGTAGACAGAAGTTATCTGTGAAACTCTTTTGTGATGTGTGGATTCATCTCACTGACTCAAACGTTTCTTTTGATTCAGCAAGTTGAAAACACTCTTCTTTGAGAATCTGCAAAAGGACACTTTGAAGTCTACTGGGAAAAACTGTTATCCCCAGATAAAAACTAGAAAGAAGCTATCTGTGAAACTACTTTGAGATGTGTCAATTAATCTCTCAGTGTTAAACCTTTCTTTTGATTCAACAGGTTGGAAACACTCAAACTGGAGAATCTATGAAGGGACACTTTGGAGATGCTTAAGGCCTACAGGGAAAAACTGAATATCCACAGATGCAAAGTAAAAAGAAGCTATCTGTGAAACTCTTTTCTGATTTGTGGATTCATCTCACAGAGTTAACCCTTTCTTTTGATTCAACAGGTTGGACACACTGTTTTTGAATAATCTGTGAAAGGACATTTGATAGCCCATTGATGGCTATGGTGAAATACAGAATATACCTAGGAAAAAATTAGAAATAAGAAATTTGTGAAACTGATTTGTGATGTGTGGATTCATCTCACAGAGTCAAACCTTTCTTTTGATTGAGCAGGTTGGAAACACTCTTTTTGGAGAAACTGCAAGTCACATTTGGGAGCCCATTTAGGCCTATGGGGAAAAACAAAATATCCCAAGATATAAACCGGTAAGATGCTATCTGTGAAACTGCTTTGTGATGTGTGGATTCATATCACAGAGTTAAATATTTCTTCTAATTTTGCAGCTTGGAAACATTCTTTTTGGAGAATCACTGAAGTGACCCTTTGGGGCTGATTTGGGTCTATAATGAAAAACAGAATATCTCCAGGTAAAAACAGGAAAGAAGCTACCTTTGAAACTCCTTTGTGATGTGTGAATTCATCTCACAGAGTTAAACCTTTCTTTTGATTCAGCAAGTTATAAACACTCTTTTTGTTGAATCTGCAAAGGGACATTTTGTTGCCCATTGAGGCCTATGGGGAAAATTCAAATATTTTCAGATAAAAACCAGAAAGAAGCCACCAGTGAATCTTCTTAGTGAGGAATTTATTCATCTCACAGAGTTTAAACCTTTGTTTTTATGCAGCAAGTTGGAAACACTCTCTTTGGAGACTCTCCAAAAAGACATTTTGTAGCCCATTGATGCATATCAGAAAGAACTGAAGAAGCTACCTGAGAAACTACTTTGTGAGGGGGATATTTATCTCACAGAGTAAAACCATTGGTTTGATTCAGCACATTGGAAACACTGTTTTGGTAGAATCTGTGAGGGACATTTGGAAGACCATTGAGTCTTACGTAAATAATCCGAATATCCCCAGATAAATACTTGAAAAAAGCTATCTGTGAAACTGTTTTGTGATTTGTGGATTTATCTCAGAGTTAAAACTTTCTTCTAATTCATCAGGTTGGAAACATTCTATGTAGAATCTGTGAAGGGACATTTGGGAGGCCATTGAGGCCTATGAGGAAAAACCAAATAATTCCAAATAAAAACTAGAAAGAAGCTATTTGTGAATTTGCTTTGTGATGTGTGGATTCATGTCAAAGAGAGAAACCTTATGTTTGATTCAGCAGGTTGGAAACACTGTTTTTGAAAAAATCTGCAAAGGGACATTTGACAGTCCATTAAGGGCTGTTGGGAAAAACCAAATATCCCCAGGTAAAAACTACAAAGAAACTATCTTTGAAACTGCTTTGTGATGTTTGGATTCATCTCCAGAGTTAAAATTATCTTTCAATTCAGCAGGTTGGAAACACAGTTTTTAAAAATATCTTTGAGGGGACATTTGGGAGTTCATTAGGGAATGCAAGAAAAAACAGAACATGCCCAGATAAAAACTAGAAATAAGCAACATGTGAAACTGCTTTGTGATGTGTGGATTAATCTCACAGAGTTAAATCTTCCTTTTGATTCAGCAAGTTAGAAATGCTCTTTTTGGAGAATCTGTGAAGGGACATTTGGGAGCCCTTTGAGGCTTTTGGGGAAAAACCAAATATCCTCAGATTAAAAACTAGAAAGAAGCTATCTGTGAAACTGCTTTGAGATGGGTGCATTCATCTCACAGAGTGAAGCCTTACTTTTCATTCAACAGGTTGGAAACACTCATTTTGTCGAATCTGCAAATGGACATTAGGTTGCCCATTGAGGCCTATGCTGAAAACCTGAGTATTTCCCGATAAAAATTAGAAAGAAGCCATCTGTAAATTTTCTTTGTTAGGGGATTATTCATCTCACAGAGTCTTACTTTCATTTTTATTCAACAGGTTGGAAACACTGTTTTTGGAGAATTTCCACAGGGACATTTGAAAGCTCATTGAGGCCTAAGGGAAAAAACCAAATATCCGTAGATAAAAACTGGAAAGTAGCTCTTTGTGAATCTGATTTTTGAGGTGTGGATTCATCTCACAGAGATAAACGTTTCTTTTGATTTTGCAAGTTGGAAACACTCTTTTTGGAGAACCCATGAAGGGAAATGGGAGATAATTTGTGCCCATAAGGAAATATTGAATATCCCCAGATAAAAACTAAAATGAAACGTGTGTGAAAGTGCTTTGTGTTGTCTGGATTCAGCTCACAGAGTTAAACCTTTCTTTTGATTCAGCAGGTTGGAAACACTGTTTTTGAAGAATCTGTGAAGGGTCATTTTGGAGCCATTGAGGCCTATGGAAAAAACCTGAATATTTCCAGATAAAAACTAGAAAGAAGCTATCTTTGAAAAAGTTTCATGATGTGTGGATCCATCTCACACAATTTAACATTTCTTTTGATTCAGGTGCTTGGAAGCACTCTTTTTGGAGAATCTCTGAAGGGACATTTGGGAGCCCATTGGGGCCTATGGAAAACCAAATATCCCCAGATAAATACTAGAAAGAAGCCATCTGTGAAACTGCTTTGTGATGTGTGTATTCATCTCACAGAGTTAAAATTATCTTTTGATCTCTTTTTGTGCAATATATGACATGGTATTTCTGAACCAATTGTGACCTTTGGGGAAGGACTGAACTTCCTGAGATAAAAACTAGAAAGAAGTTTTCTGTGAAACTGCCTTGAGATGTGTAAATTCATCTCACAGAGTTAAGCCTTACTTTTCATTCAGTAGATTGGAAACACTTTGTTTTTGGTCAAATCTGCAGAGGGACATTTAGTGCCCATTAAGTCCTATGTTGAAAAAACAAATAGTTTCCTATAAAAACTACAAATAAGCCATCTGCGAATCTTCTTTGTTAGGGATTTATTAATCTCACAGAGTTAAACTTAAACCTTTGTTTTGATTAAGCAGGTTGGAAAAACTCTTTTTGGAGAATCTGCAAAAGAACTTTTTAAAGCCCATTGAGGCCTAAAGAGAAAAACAAAATATCCCCAGATAAAAATTAAAAAGAAGCTGTCTATGAAAGTATTTTGTGTTTTCTGGATTCAACTAACAGGGTTAAATCTTTCTTTGGATTCAAAAGGTTGGAAACACTCTTTTTGGAGGATTAGTGAAGGGACATTTTGGAGCCCATTGAGGCCTATAGGGAAAAACCAAGTATCCTCAAATAAAAACTAGAAAGAAACTTTCTGCAAAAATACTTTGTGATGTGCTAATTCGTCACACAGAATTAAACATTTCTCTTGATTCAGCAAGTTGAAAAGACTCTTTTTGGAGAGTCTGCAAAAGGACAGTTGGGAGCCCTTTGAGGCCTATGGGGCAAAACAGAATATGAATAGATAAAAGCTAGAAAGAAGCTATCCATGAAACTCATAAGTGATGTAAGGATTCATCTCACAGAATTGAATCTTTCCTTTCATTCAGCAGGTTGGAAACACACTTTTTAAAGAATCTGCGAAGGGACATTTTGGAGCCCACTGAGGTCTATGAAAAAAAGTTGAATATATCCAGATAAAAACTAGAAAGAAGCTATCTGTGAAACTCTTTCATAATGTGTGGATTCATCTCATGCAGATAACCTTTCTTTTGATTCAGCAGGTTGGCAACCCTTTTTTTGGAGAATCTCTGAAGGGATATTTTGGAGCCCATTGGGGTCTATGGAAAACCAAATATCCACAGATAAAAACTAGAAAGAAGCTACCTGTGAAATTGCTTTTGGACGTGTGAATTTACCTGACACAGTTAAACCTTTCTTTTGATTCTGCAGATTGGAAACACTGTTTTTGGAGAATCTTCCAGGGGACATGTTGGAGCATACTGTGGCCTATAAGGAAAAACAGAATACCCTGAGATATAAACTAGAAAACAATTATCTGTGAAATTGCTTTGTGATGGGTGGATTTATCTCATAGAGTTACACCTTCCTTTTGATTTAGCAGGTTGCAAACGTTCCTTCTGTAGATTTTATGAAGGGACATTTAAGAGCCTAAGGGTAAAAACAGAATAATTCCCAGAAAAAATCTAGTAATAAGCTATACAAGTAACTACTTTGTGATGTGTGGATTAACCTCACAGAGTTAACATTTGTTTTGATTCAGCAGGTTGGAAACATCCTTTTTGTAGAATTTGCAATCACACATTTGGTAACCCTTTGAGGCCTATGCAGCAAAACAAAAGTCCCCAGATAAAAACGAGAAAGTATCTGTGAAAATGCTTTGTGATGTTTGGATTCATCTCACAGAATTAAACTTTTCTTTTGATTCAGCAGGTTAGAAACACTCTTTTTGTAGAATCTGCAATGATACATTTGGTAGCACTTTGAGGCCTATGTGGCAAAACCAAAAATCCCCAGATAAAAACTAAAAAGAAGCTATGTGTGAAACAGCTTTGTGATGTGTGCCTTCAACTCACAGAGTTAAATTTTTGTTTTGATTCAGCAGATTGGAAACACTGTTTTTGGAGGATGTTCTAAGGAATACTTGGGAGCTTATTGAAGCCTATAAGGCAAAATCGACTATCCCCAGAGAAAAAACTAGAAAGAAACTATCTGTGAAACTGCTTTGTGATGTGTGGATTCATCTCACAGTGTTAAACCTCTCTTTAGATTCAGCAAGTTGGAAACAGTGTTTTTGGAGAATCTACGAAGGGACATTTTGGAGCTCCTTGAGACCTATGGGCAATAACTGAATAGCCCCAGAAAAAAACTAGAAAGAAGGTATCTGTGAAATTGCTTTGTGATATGTGCCTTCATTTCACAGAGTTAAACCTTTCTTTTTATTCAGAAGGAAGAAAAAATTCTTTATGGAAAATTTGCGAAGGGACTTTTGGCAGCTTATTGAGGCTAATTGGAAAAAAACAAAAAACAAAAATCTACATATAAAAACTAGAAAGAAGCTAGCTGTGAAATTGCTTTTTGATGTGTGGATTCATGTCAGAGATTTATGTCTTTCTTTTGATTCAGCAGGTTGGAAAGGCTGTTTTTCGAGAATCGATGAAGGGACTTTTGGGTGCCCATTGAGACCTTTGGGGAGAAACTGAATATCTCCAGATAAAAACTAGAAAGAAGCTATCTGTGAAACTGTTTTGTGAGAGTTTTATTTATCTAACAGAGTAAAACCTTTGTTTTGATTCAGCACATTGGAAACACTCTTATAGAATATGCGAGGGACTTTGAAGCTTATGTGAATAAACCAAATATCCCCAGATAAAACTAGAAAGAAGCTATCTGTGAAACTGCTTTGTGATTTGTGGATTCTTCTCAAAGATATAAACTTCTGGTTTTATTCTGCAGTTTGGAAACACACCTTCTGGGGAATCTGCGAAGGGATATTTGACAGTCCATTGAGGCCTATTGGGAAAAACTGAATACCCAAAGATAAAAACTACAAATAAGCAATCTGTGAGACTGCTTTGTTATGTGTGGATTCATCTCACAGAGTTAAACCTTACTTTTGAATCAGCAGGTTGGAAAACTCTTTTTAAAGAATCTGTGAAAGAATATTTGGGAGTCCATTGAGGCTTAAGGGAAAAAACCGAATATCCCTACATCAAAACTAGAAAGAAACTATCAATGAAAATGATATGTGATGTATGGATACATCTCACAGAGGTAAAACTTTATTTTCATTCTGTAGGTTGGAAATATTCTTTCTGGAAAATAGACAAAGGGACATTTTGGAGGCCATTGAGGCATATGTGGACAAACCGAACATTCCCAGATAAAAACTAGAGAAAAATCTATCTGTGAAACTTTGTGATGTGTGAATCAATTCACAGAGTTTTACCTTTCTTTTGATTCAGCAGGTTGGAATTACTCTTAGCAAACAATCTGGGAAAGAACATTTGGGAACCCATTGAGGCCTATGGGGAAACACCAAATATCTCCAGATAAAAACTAGAAAGAAGCTATTTGTGAAACAGCTTTGTGAGGTGGGGATTCATCTCATAGTGTTAAACCTTTCTTTTGATTCAGCAGGTTGGAAACACTGTAACTGGATATTGGGCAAAATGACATCTGGGAGCTTATTGTGGCCTAGGAGGGGAAACAGAATATCCTCAGATAAAAACTAGAAAGAAGCAACATGAGGAACTGATTTGTGAAGTGTGGATTCATCTTACAGAGTTAAACCTTTCTTTTGATTCAGCAGGTTGGAAACACTTTTTTAAGAGAATCTGTGAATGAACTTTTGGGAAACTATTGAGGTCTATAAGGAAAAATGTAATATCCCCATTTAAAACTTCACAGATAATGTGAAACTGCTGTTTGAAATGTGGATGCAGCTCATGGAGTTGAACTGTTGTTTCTGTAGGTTAGAAACACTCTTTTTTGTAGAATCTGCAAAGAGATATTTTGGAGCCCTTTGAGGCCTGTAAGTAAAAACAAAATATTCCAGAAAAAAAAAGAAGCTATCTGTTAAACTGCTTTCTGATGTGTGGATTCATCACACAGAGTTAAACCTTCTTTTATATTCAGCATGTTTGAAACACTGTTTTTGGAGAATCTGTGAAGGGACACTTGAGGCCTATGGGGAAAAGCAAATATCCCCAGATAATAACTGGAAAGAAGCTATCTATGAAACTGATTTGTGTTGTGTGGGTTAATCTCACTGAGTTAAACGTTTCTATTGATTCAGCAGGTAGGAAACAATCTTTTTAAAGAATCTGCAAAGTGACATTTGGGAGCCCATTGAGGCTTATTGTGAAAAACTGAATATCCCAAGATAAAAACTAGAAAGAAGAGATCTGTGAAACTGTTTTGTGATATGTGGATTCATCTCACAGAGATAAACCTTTATTGGATTCAGAGGTTGGAACCACATTTTTGGAGACTCTGCAAAGGTACATTTGGGAACCAATTGAGGTCTATGATGAAAATTCTAATATCCCCATTTAAAACTACAAAGAAGCTATCTGTGAAACTGCTTTGTGAGGTATGAATTCATCTCAAAAAATTAAACAATTCTTTTGATTCACCAAGTTAGAATCACTCTTTTTGTAGAATCTGCAAAGGGATACTTGGGAGCCCTTTGAAGCATATAAGTAAAAACAAAATATCCCCAGATAAAAACTGGAAAGAAGCTATCTGTGAAACTACTTTGTAATGTGTGGACTCATCCCACAGAATTAAACATTTCTTTTGATTCAGCAGGTTGGAAATACTCTTTGTGGAGAATCAGTGAAGTGATATTTGGGAGCCCATTGAGGCCAATGAGGAAAAACAAAATTTCCTGAGATAAAAACTAAAATGAAACTATCTGTGAGATTGAATTTTAAGGTACAGATTCACCTCAGAGAGGTAAACTTTTGTTTTGGTTCAGCAGGTTAGAAACACTCTTTTACAGAATTTGAGAAGGGACATTTCAGTGCCCATTGAGACCTATGAAGAAAAACAGAATATGCCCAGAAAAAAAAAGGAAATAAGCTATATGCAAAACTGCTTTGATGTGTGGATTCATCTCACAGAGATAAACATTTCTTTGATTCAGCAGGTTGGAAACACTATTTTTGGGGAATGTGTGAAGGGACATTTGGGAGCCTACTGAGGCCTGTGGGGAACTGGCCATTAGATGTGGAGATTAATTTCACAGAGTTAAACCTTTCTTTTGATTCAGTAGGTTGGAAGCACTCCTTTTGAGAATCTGCAAAGGGACATTGTTAAGCCCACTGAGGCCTATGAGGAAATACGAAATATTGCCAGATAAAAACTAGAAAGAAGCTATCTGTGAAACTCTATTGTGATGTGTGGATTGTGCTCACAGAGTTAAACCTTTGTTTTGATTCAGCAGGTTGGAAACCCTCTAACTGGATTATCTGTGAATTATTTGTGAGTCCATTGAGTCCTATGGTGAAACACAATATTTCACGATAAAACCTAGAAAGAAGCTATCTGTGAAACTGCTTTGTAATGTGTGGATTCATCTCACAGAGTTAAACCTTTCTTTTGATTTTGCAGGTTGGAACCAGTTTTTCTGTAGAATCTGTGAAGGGGCATTTAGAAACCCATGAAGGCCTGTAGGGAAAAGCCAAATATCCAAGACAAAAACCATAAAGAAGTTATCTGTGAAACTGCTTTGTGATGTGTGGATTCATCTCACAGAAGTTAACCTTTCTTTTCATTCAGTAGGTTGGAAACACTCTTTTTGGAGAATCTGTGAAGGGACTCCTGGGAGATTAATGAGGCCAAGGGCAAAAAAGCAAATATACCCAGATAAAAACTATAAAGATGCTATCTCTGAAATTGCTTTGTGATGTGTGTATTCATCTCACAGAACTAAACCTTTCTTTTGATTCGCTCCTTTTGAGAATCTGTGAAATGACATTTGGGAGCCCATTGACACCTATGCAGAAATGTCAAATATTCTAAGTTGAAAACTATAAAGAAGCTACCAGTGAACTTGCTTTGTGATGTATTGATTCATCTTACAGAGTTAAACCTTTCTTTTCAATCAGCAAATTGGAAACACCCTTTTTGGATAATGTGCAGAGGAGCATTTGGGAGCCCATTGAGTCTTATGGGGAAACACCAAATATCCCCAGATAAAAACTACAAAGAAGCTCTCTGTGAACTTGCCTTGTGATGTCTGGATTCAGCTCACAGAGTTAAATGGTGTTTTTGATTCAGCAGGTTGGAATTACTCTAATTGGAGAGTCTCTGAAGGGATGTTTTGGAGCCCTTTGAGGTCTATGTGAAAAATTATAATATACCCACATAAAAACTAGAAAGAAGCTATCAGTGAAACCTCTTTTTGATGTGTGGATTCATCTCACAGAGTAAACCCTTCTTTAGATTCACCAGGTTGTAAACACTTATTAATGGAGAATCTGTGAAGGGACATTTGGGAGCCCATAGAGGCCTACTATGAATCACTGAAAATCCCCAGATAAAAACTACAAAGAAGCTATCAGTGAAACTGCTTTGTAATGTGTGGATTGATCTCACAGAGTGAATCCCTTCTTTTGATCCAGCTGGTTGGAAACACTGTTTTTGTAGAATGAGGAGGTACATTTGAGGGTCCATTAAGGCCTATAAGTAAAAACCAAATATCCCCAGATAAAAACTAGAAAGAAGCTATTTGTGAAACTGCTTTATTATATGTGGACTCAATTCACAGTATGAAAACTTTCTTTTGATTCAAAGGGTTTGAAACATTCTTTTTGGTGAATAAGCTAAGAAACTTTTGGGAACTATTGGGGCCTATGGAAAAAAACTGAATATCCCATGATAAAAGCTAGAGAATAGCGATCTATGAAAGTGTTTGTGATGTGTGGATTCATCTCACAGAGATAAATGTTTCTTTTGACTCAGCAGGTTGAAAACACTCTTCTTGTAGGATCTGCAAAGGGACATTTGAAAGCCAATTGATGGCTATGGTGAAATACGGAATATACCTAGAAAAAACTTAAAAAGAAGAAATTTATGAAACTGCTTTGTGATGTGTGGATTCATCTCACAGAGTTAAACCTATCTTTTGATTGAGTAGATTGGAAACACTTTTTGTGGAGAAACTGTGAGGGACATTTAGGAACCCATTGAGGTCTATGAGGGAAAAACTGAGTATACCCAGATAAAAACTGGTAAGATGATATCTGTGAGACTACTTCATGATATGTGGATTCATATCACAGAGTTAAACCTTTATTTTGATTCTGCAGCTTGGAAACACTCTTTTTGGAGATTCTGTGAAAAGACATTTGGGAGCCCATTGAAGTCTATGAAGAAAAACCAACTATTAAAAACTAGAAAGAAGCCCCAGATTAAAAACTAGAAAGAAGCTATCTGTGAAACTGATTTATGAAGTGTGGATTCAACACAAGAGGGGTAAATCTTTCTTTTGGTTCAGCAGTGGGCAAACATTCTTTTTGAATATGCAAAGAGACATTTGGGAGTCCATTAACACCTATGGGGAAAAGCTAAATATCCCCAGATAAAAATTAGAAAGAAGCTATCTGTGAAACTGTTTGCCATGTGTTGTTTCATCTCACAGAGGTAAATTTTTCTGTTTATTCAGCGGGTTGCAAACACTCTTTTTGGAGTATCTGCAAAGGGACTTTGGTAGCCTATTTAGGCCTATAGGGAAAAGCCAAATATCTGCAGATAAAAACTATAAAGAAGTTATCTGTGAAACTGCCTTGTGATGTGTGGATTCATCTCACAGAGTTAAACCTTTGTTTGGATCCAGCAGACTGGAAGCACTCTTTGTGAAGGGACATTTGTGTGACCATTGAGACCTATGGATGAAAACATAATATATCCAGATAAAACTAGAAAGAAGTTATCTATAAAATTGATTTATGATGTTTGGATTCAACCACAGAGTTAAACCTGTTTTTGATTCAGATGGTTAGGATCACTCTTTTTAGAGAATCTGCAAAAAGACATTTGTGAGCCGCTTGAGGCCTATGGGGAAAAACTGAATACCTCCAGATAAAAACTGTGAAAAAACAATTTGTTGAATTGTTTGTGATGTGTGGATTCATCTCACACAATGAAAACCTTCTTTTGATTAGGCAGTTGGAAATCCTTTTTTTGGATAATTTGTGAGAAAACATTTGAAAGAACATTGTGGCATATGGGGAAAAAACCCAGAATATCCCCAGATATAAACTAGGAAGGAGCTGTCTGTGAAACTGCTTTGGGATATGTGGATTCATCTCATAGAGTTAAACCTTCTTTGATTCAGCAGGCTGAAACACTGCTTCTGGAGAGTCTGTGAAGGGACATTTGGGAGCCGTTTGACAGCTAGGGGTAAAAACTGAACACCCCTATTAAAAAATTAGAATCTATTTGTGAAATTACTTTGTGATATATGGATCCAACTCCCAGAGTTCAACCTTTCTTTTGATTCAGCAGGTTGGAAACAGTATTTCTGGAGAATCTGTAAAGGGACATTTGGGAGCTCATTGAGGCCTATGATGAAAAAGAGAATATCCCCAGATAAAAACGCAAAAGAAGCTACCTGTGATACTGCTTTGTGATGTGTGTATTCATGTCACAGAGTTAAATCTGTGTTTTTATTAAGGAGGTTCGAAGCACTCTTTTTGGAGAATCGTGAAGGGTCATTTGGGAGCCCTTGGAGGCTGATGGAGAAAAAGCAAGTTTCCTCAGATAAAAATTGAAAATAAGTTATCTGTGAAACTGCTTTGTGATGCGTGGATTCATCATTCAGAATAAAATCATTATTTGGATTCAGCATGATGGAACCACTGTTTTTAGACTATCTGCAAAGGAATATTTGAGAGCCATTGACCTAGGACAAAAAAAGAAAAAAGATTATTCTTAGATTAAAACTAGAAAGAAGCTATCCGAGGAACTGCTTTGTCATTGGTGGATTGATCTCACAGAGTTAAACCTTTCGTTTGATTCAATAGTTTGGAAACACTCGTTTTGGAGAATCTGCAAAGGGACATTTGGGAACCCATTGTAGCCTACGGGATAAAACCGAACATCCTCAGATAAATACTAGAAAGAAGGTATCTGTGAAACTACTTTGTGATGTGTGGATTCAAGTCACAGAGTTCAAACTTTATTTTGATTCAGCACATTGGAAACACTCTTTTTGGAGAATCTTTGAAGGGACATTTTGTTGCCCATTGAGGCCTATAAGGAAAAACATAGTATCTCCAGATAAAAACAAGACGTAAGGTATCTCTGAAACTGCTTTGTGATGTGTGGATTCATCTCACAGAGTTAAAACTTTATTTGGATTCAGCAAGTTGGAAACACTCTTTTTTTCCAATCTGCAAAGGGACATTTTGTTGCCCATTGAGGCCTAAGGGGAAAAAATGAATATTTCTAGAAAAAACAAGAAAGAAGCCATCAGTGAATCTTCTTAGTGAGGGGTTTATTCATATCACAGAGTTTAAACCTTTGTTTTTATTCAGCAAGTTGGAAGCACTCTTTTTGGAGGCTCTCTGAAGGAACATCTGCCAGCCCATTGATGCCTATGGGGAAAAATTAAATATCCACAGATAAGAACTTCAAAGAAGCTATCTGTGAAACTGATTTGTGAGGTGTGGATTCATCTCACACACTTAAATCTTTGTTTTGATTAAGTAGGTTGGAAACACTCTTTTCGGAGAATCTGTGAAGGAATATTTTGGAGTCCTTTGACTCCTGTGGGGCAAAACTGAATATCAACAAATAAAAACTTTAAATAATCTATCTGTAAAACTCTTGTGTGATGTACGGATTCGTTTCACAGAGTTACACCTTTCTTTTGATACAGCAGGTTGGAAACACTTTCTGGAGAATCTTCAAAGGATCTCTTTGGAGAATATTGAAGCCTATAAGGCAAAATTATATACCCAAATGTGTCTCACAGATTCTCCAAAAAGAATGTTTCCAACCTGCCACATCAAAAGAAAAGTTTAACTCTGCAAGATGAATCCACACATCACAAAGTAGGTTCACAGATAGTTTCTTTATAGTTTTAAATGTAGAATAATGAATTTTTCCACATAGACAACAAAGGGCTTCCAAACGTCATTTCACAGATTCTGCTATGAGAGTGTTTCCAACCTGATGTATCAAAAGAAAGGTTTAACTTTGTGAGCTTAATTCAAACATCCCAAGGCAGTTTCACAGGGAGCTTCCTTCTAGTTCTTATCTGGGGATATTTGGTGTTTCTCCATGGGCCTCAATTGGTTCTCAAGTGTCCCATCCCAGATTCATGAAAAAGAATATTTCCAACCTGCTAAGTGAAAGGAAAGGATCAATTCCGTTAGATGAATCCACACATCACAAAGCAGTTTCACAGACAGCTTCTGTCTAGTTTTTATCCAAGGATATTCTCTTTTTCCCAATAGGCCTCAATGGCCTCCAAAATGTCCCTGTGCAGACTCCTAGAAAAAAAAAGTTTCCAACCTCCTGAATCAAAAGAAAGGGTGAGCTCTGTTAGATGAATCTACATATCACAAAGCAGTTTCATAGATAGCTTCTTTATAGTTTTTATCTGTGGATATTTGATTTTCCACCATTGGCCTCAATAAGTTCCAAATGTCCCTTTGCAGATTCTCCAAAAAGAGAGTTTCCAAACTGCTATATCAAGAGAAAGGTTAAACTCTGTGAGATGAATCCACACATCACAAAGTGGTTTCACAGATAGTTTCTTTCTAGTTTTTATCTTGGGATATTCAGCTCTACCCCACAGATTTCCATGGGTTTCCAAATGTTTCTTCACAAATTCTCCAGAAAGAGTTTCTCCAACGTCCTGAATCAAAAGAAAGGTTTAACTCTGTGAGATACATCCACACATCACAATAGAGTTTCACAGATAGTTTCTTTCTAGTTTTTATCTGGTGGTATTTTGTGTTTTCCTATAGGCCTCAATGGGCTTCCAAATGTCCCTTCACAGATACTCAAAAAGAGTGTTTCCAACTTGCTGAATCAAAATAAAGGTTTAACTGTGAGATGTATCCACAAATCAAAAACCTGGTTCACAGATAGCTTCTTTCTAATTTTTATCTGAGGGCATTTGGTTTTTCCCCATTGACCACAATGGACTCCCAAATGGAATTTTGCAGATTCTACAAAATTAGAATATTTCCAACCTGCTGAATCAAAAGAAAGATTTAACTGTATGAGTAGAATCCGTACATCTCAAGGCAGTTACACAGAGAGCTTCTTTTTTAGTTTTTAACTGGGGATATTCAGTTTTTGCCATGGGCCTCAGTGGGCTCTTTAAGGTCCCTTCACATATTCTACGAAAAGTGTGTTTCCAACCTCCTAAATCAACAGAAAGTGCAACTCTGCGAGATGAATCCACACGTCACAAAGCAGTTTCAAAGGTAACTTCTTTCTAGTTTTCCTCTGGGGATATTCTGTTTTTCCCTTTAGGCCTCAATTGGCTCCCGAATATCCCTTAGCAGATTCTCCAAAAAGAATGTTCAGTACCCACCGAATGGAAAAAAAAAAAAAAGGTTTAACTCTGTGAGATGAATCCACATATCACAAAGCAGTTTCACAGATAGCTTCTCCCTATTTTTTATCTGGTGATATTCAATTTTAATCCACATGACTCAATGGTCTCCAAAATATGCCTTTGCAGGTTCTCCAAAAAAAGTGTTTCTAACCTGCTGAATCAAAACAAATGGTTAACTCTGTGAGGTGAATCCAGATATCCCACAGCAGTTTCACTGATAGCTTCTTTCTAGTTTTTATCTGTGGATATTCTGTTATTCTCCATAGGTCTCAATGGGCTCCCAAATGTCCCTTCATAGATTTTCCAAAAAGAGTGTTTCCAACTTGCTGAATCTAAAGAAAGGTTTAACTCTAAGAGATGAATGCACACATCACAAAGCACTTTCACAGATAGCTTCTTTCTAGTTTTCTGTGTGTGGGTATTTGATTTTGCCTTATAGGCTTCAATATTCTCCAAAGAGATCCTTTGAAGATTCTCCAAAAAAGTGTTTCCACCCTGCTGAATCAAAAGAAAGGTTTAACTCTGTGAGTTGAAGGCACACATCATAAAGCAGTTTCACACATCACTTATTTCTAGTTTTTATCTGGGTATATTCCATTTTTCCCCATAGGCCTCAATAGGCTCCAAATTGTCCTTTCACAGATTCTTCAAAGAGAGTGTTTCCCACTTGCTGAATCAAAAGAAAGTTTTAATTTTGTGACTTGAAGCAACACATCACAAAGTGGTTTTATAGACAGCTTCTTTCTAGTTTTTATCTGGGGATTTTCGGTTTTGTTGCATAGGCCTCAAAGTGCTCCTAAATGTATTGTTGCAGATTCTACAAAGAGAATGTTTCCAACCTGCTGAATCAAAAGAAAGATTTAACTTTGTCAGATGAGCCCATGCATCACAAAAAAGCTTCTAGTAGATGTTATTACTCGGTTTTATTTGGGAATATTCAGTTTTTCCCCATAGGCCCCAATGGGCTCTTAAATGTCCCTTTGCAGATTCTACAGAAAAAATGTTTGCTGCCTGTCGATTCAAAAGGAAGGTTTAACTCTGTGAGATGAATCCACACACCAAAAAGCACTTTCACAGATATTTTCTTTCTAGTTTTTATCTCAGGATATTCTGTTTTTCCTTATAGGCCACAATGGGTTCCCAAATGTCCTCTGGAAGATTCTCCAAAAACAGTTTTTCCAACCTGTGAAATCAAAAGAAAGGTTTAACTCTGTCAGGTGAATCCACACATCACAAAGCTGTTTCACAGAATGCTTCTTTCTTGTTTTCATCTGGTGATATTTGTGGGTTTTTTTCCCCCCCATAGGCCCCAATGGGCTCCCAAATGTCCCATCACAGATTCTCCAAAAAGAATATTTCCAATTTGCTGATCAAAAGAATGTTTTAAGTGTCTGATCAAAAACAGTATCACAGATAGCTTCTTTCTAGTTTTTATCTGGGGATGTTCTGTTCATTTATTTATTTTTTTCCATGGGCCTCAGTGGGCTCCCAAATGTCAATTCACAGATCCTTTAAAAAGAGTGTTTCCAACCTGCTGAATCAAAAGAAAGTTTTAACTCTGTGAGATGAATCCGCACATCACGTATGAGTTTCACAGATAGCTTCTTTCTAGTTTCTATCTGTTCACATTCAGTTTTATTCCATAGTCCTCAAGGGCTCCCAAATGTCCCTTTGCAGATTCTCCAAAAAGAGTGTTTCCAATTTGCTGAATCAATAGAAAATTTAACTCTGTGTGTTGAAGAATTAATACATCACAAAGCAGTTTCACACAAAGCTTCTTTCTAGTTTCTATTTGAGGATATTCGGTTTTTCCCCTCAGGCCTCAATGGGCTTTCAAACGTTCCTTTGCAGATTCTCCAAAAAGAGTGTTTCCAACCTGTTGCATAAAAACAAAGGTTTAACTCTGTGAGATGAAAAAGTACCTATCAAAGAAGTTTCACAGTTAGCTTCTTTCTAGTTTTTATCAGGAAATATTCAGTGTTTCCCCATAGGCCTCAATGGGCAACAAATTGTTCCTTCACAGATTCAACAAAAAGAGTGTTTACAATCTTTCTAATGAAAAGTAAGTCTTAACTCTCCGAGATGAATCCACACTTCTCAAAAGAATTTTACAGATAGCTTCATTCTAGTTTTTATCTGGGGATATTCGATTTTTCCCCATAGGTCATAGGGATCAGAAACGTCGCTTCGCAGATTCCACAAAAAGACTGTATACAACCTTCTGAATCAAAAGAAAAGTTTATCTCTGTGAGATGAATCCACACATCACAAAGCAGTTTTGCATATTGTTTCTTTTCACTTTTTATCTGGTCATATTCTGTTTTTCCTGGACGTATTCTGTTTTTAACCTTAAGCTTCAAAGAG
Organism: Papio anubis; assembly: GCF_008728515.1. Lineage (NCBI taxonomy): Eukaryota > Metazoa > Chordata > Mammalia > Primates > Cercopithecidae > Papio > Papio anubis. The sequence continues at coordinate 187,715 of NW_022165096.1, forward strand.
CTTTCAAATGTCCTTCCACAAATTATCCAAAAAGAGTGTTTCCAACCCGCTGAATCAAAAGAAAGGTTTAACTCTGTGAGATGAATTCACAGATCACATAGGAGTTTCACAGATAGCTTCTTTCTAGTTTTTATTTGTGGATACGTGGTTTTACTGCATAGGCCTCAAAGGGCTCCCAAATGTCCCTTCACAGATTCTGCAAAACGTGTGTTTCCAGCTTGCTCAATATAAGTTAAAAAGAGCATTTACAACCTGCTGAATCAAAAGAAAGGTTAACTTTGGGAGATGAATCCTCACATCACAAAGCAATTTCACAAATAGCTTATTTCTAGTTTTTAATCTGTGGATATTTGGTTTTTTCCCAGTTTTCCTCAATAAGCTTTCAAATGTTCCTTCACAGATTTTCCAATAAGAGTGTTTTCTTTTCTGCTGAATAAAAAGAAAGTTTAACTCTGTGAGCTGAATACACATATCATAAAGCAGTTTCACAAATAGCTTTTTCTAGTTTTTATCTGAGGATATTCAGTTATTCCCCATAAGTCTCAATGGGCTCCCAAATATCCCTTCAGAGATTCTTGAAAAAGAGTGTTTCCAACTTGCTGAATCTAAAGAAAGGTTTAACTCTGTGAGATGAATTCACAAGTCACTAAGCAGTTTCACAGATAGCTTATTTCTAGTTTGTTGCCTGGGGATATTTGATTTTGCCTCATAGGCCCCAATGGGCTCCCAAATGATTTTTTGAAGATTCTCCAAAAAGGTGTTTCTAACCTGCTGAATCAAAAGGAAGGTTTAACTCTGTGAGATGAATGCAAACATCAGAAAGCAGTTTTACAAATACTTTCTTTCTAGTTTTTTTCTGGGTATATTAAGTTTTTCCCCATGTGCCTCAATGGGCTCCCAATTGTCCCTTCGTGTATTGTTCAAAAAGAGTGTTTCCAACCTGCTGAATCAAAATAAAGGTTTAGCTCTGTGATCTGAATCAATGCATCACAAAAGAGTTTCACAGAGAGCTTATTTCTAGTTTTAATCTGTGGATATTTGGTTTTGATGCATAGTCCTCAAAGGGCTCCCAAATATATCTCCACAGATTGGACAAAAAGAGTGTTTCCAAGCTGCAGAATCAAAAGAAAGATTTAACTCTGTAAGGTGAATCCACTCATCACAAAGCAGTTTCATGGAAGCTTATTTCTAGTTTTTATCTGGGAATATTCAATGTTTCCCCATAGGACTCAATGGGCTCTATAATGTTCCTTCACAGATTCTACAGAAAGAAGGTTTCCAACCTGGTAAATCAAAAGGAAGGTGTACCTCCACACATCACAAAGCCATTTCACAGATAGCTTCTTTCTAGTTGTAGCCTGGGGATATTTTGTTTTTTCTTTGTAGGCCGCAGTGGCCTGCCAAATGTTTCCTATAAGATTCACCAAGAAGAGTGATTCCAACCTGCTGGATCAAAAGAAAGGTTCAACTTTGTGAGGTGAATCCATACATCATAAGGTGGTTTCACAGATAGCTTCTCTCTAATTTTTATCTGGGAATATTCGGTTTTATTCCATAGGCCCCAATGGGCTCCCAAATGTCCCTTGGCAGATTATCCACAAAGAGTGTTTCCAACCTACTGAATTAAAAGAAAGGTTTAACTCTGTGAGATGAATCCACACATCAGAAAACAGTTTAACAGATAGCTTCTTTCTAGTTTTTGTCTTGGGGATTCAGTATTTTTCCAAAGGCATCTATGGGCTCCAAAATGTCCCTTCCAGATTCTTTAAAAAGAGTGTGTACAACCTGCTGAATCAAGGGGAAGTTTTAACTCTGTGAGATGAATATCTGCACTTCACAATGCAGTTTCCCAGGTACCTCTTTCTAGTTTCTATCTGAAAATATCAGTATTTTGTTCTCATAGGCCTCAATTGCCTCTGAAATGTCCCTTCACAGATTCTACAAATGGAATGTTTTCAACCTCTGAATCAAAAGAAATGTTTAACTCTGTGAGATGAATCCACACATCATAAAGCAGTTTCACAGATTTCTTCTTTCCTGTTTTTGTCTAGAGATGTTCTGTTTTACCCAATAGGCGTGAGAGGGCTTTTAAATGTCCCTTCACAGATTCTCCAAAAAGAGTGTTTCTAACCTGCTGAATTAAAATAAAGGTTTAACTCTGTGAAATAAATCCAAACACCACAAAGCAGTTTCACAGATAACTTCTTCCTTGCATTCATCTGGGGATATTTGGTTTTCCTTTGAGGCCTCAAAGGGTTCTGAAATGTCCATTCACTGATTACACAAAAGGAGTGCTTCCAACTTATTGAATCAAAAACATATTTTAACTCTGTGAAGTGAATCCATACATCACAAAGTAGTTTCAAAAATAGCTATTTTATAATTTTTATCTGAGGATATTCAGTTTTTTTTCTGACTGCCTCAATGGACTCCCAAATGTCCCATCACAGATCCTCCAAAAAGAGTATTTCAACCTCTTGAAGAAAAAGAAACTTTTAACTCTGTGAGATGAATTCACACAGCACAAAGCAGTTTCACAGATAGCTCTTTTGTAGTTTATATCCAGGGATATTCGCTTTTTCAGCATAGGCCTCAATGCACTCCCAAGTGTCCCTTCGCAGATTCTCTGAAAAGAGTGTTTCCAACCTGCTGAATCAAAAAAAAAAAAAAAAAAAAAAAAAAAAAAAAGGTTTAACTCTGTGTGATGAATCCACGAACCATAAGACAGTCTCACAGATAACTTCTTTCTAATTTTTATCTGTGCATATTTAGTTTTTCCCCTAGGACTCAGTGTATTCCAAATGTCCCTGCTTATATATACCATAAAAATAGTTTTTCCAACTTGCTGAATCGAAAGAAATGTTTTTCTTTTGGAAATCAATTCACGTATTACAAAGCGGTTTCACAGATAGCTTCTTTCTACCTTTTATCTTGGGATATTCGGTTTTTCGCCATAGACCACAATAGTCTCACAAATTCTATTTAGCAGATACTCCAGTTAGAGTGTTTCCAACCTGAAATGAATCCAAACATCATTTTGCTTCTAGGTCTCAGCAGATACAGAATGTCCCCCAACAGATTCTTTAAAAAGAGTGTTTCCAACCTGGCGAATCAAAAGAAACATTTAGCTTTGTAAGATGAATCCACACATTGCAAAGCAGTTTCATAGATAGCTTCTATCTAGTACTTCTCTGGGAATATTCAGTTTTACCAGATAGGCCACAATGGACTAACATATGTCCCCTGGCAGATTCTCCAGAAAGAATGTTTCCAAGCTGATGAATCAAATAAAGGTTTATCTTTGTGAGATGAATCCATACAACACAAAGCAGTTTCACAGATAGCTTCTTTCTAGTTTATATCTGGGGTATTCCGTTTCTCAGCACAGGCCACAATGGACTCCCAAATATCCTTTTGTAGATTCCCCAAAAAGAGAGTTTCCAGCCTGCTGAAAAAAACAAAGGCTTAAGTCTGTGATATGAATCCAAACATTAAAAAACAGTTTCACAGACACCTGTTGGAAACACTCTTTCTGGAGAATCTGTGAAGACATTCTGGAGTCCATTGAGAACTGGAAGCAAAATTGAATATTTCCATATAAAAACTAGAAAGAAGTTATCAGTGAAACTGCTTTGTGATGTGTGGATTCATCTCAAGAGTTAAAACTGTCTTTTGATTCAGCATGTTGGAAACATTATTTTTGTAGAATATGCAAAGAGACATTTGGGAGCCCTTTGAGGACTGTGGGGAAAAACCGAATATCCTCAGATAAAAACTAGAAAGAAGCTATCTGTTAACTGCTTTGTGATGTGTAGATTATCTCGCAGAGTTAAACCTTTGTTTTGATTCAGCATGTTGGAAACATTCTTTTGGTAGAATCTGCCAAGGGACATTTGGGAGCCCATTGAAGCCAATGGGGAAAAACCGAATATCCCCAAATGAAAACTGGAAAGAAGTTATCTGTGAAACTGTTTTGTTACATGTGAATTCATATCACTGAGTTAAACCTTTCTATTGATTCATCAGGTTGGAAACACTGTTTTTGGAGAGTCTTCAAAGAGACATTTGGGAACCCATTGCTGCCTAAGGGGAAAAACTGAATATCCCTAGATAAAAACTAGAAAGAAGCTGTCTGTGAAACTGCTTTGTGATGTGTGGATTCCTCTCACAGAGGTAAACCTTTCTTTTGATTCAACAGTTATAAACACTCTTTTTGGGAAATCTGAGAAGAAACTTTATGGAACCCATTGAGGCCTATGGGGAAAAACAAAATATCCGTACTATAAAGCCAGAAAAAAATCTTATGTGTGAAACTGCTTTGTGATGTGTGGATTCATCTTAAAGAGACAAACTTTTCCCTTGATTCAGCAGGTTGGAAACATTGCTTTTGTAGGATCTTTGAAGGGACATTTAGGTGTCCATTTAGGCCTGTGGAACAAAACAGATTATCCCCATTTAAAACCTAGAAATAAGCTACCTCTGCAACTGTTTTGTAATGTGTCAATTCACCTCACATAGCTAAACATTTATTTGATTCAGCAGGTTGGAAACCCTCTTTTTGTAGAATCTGCAAAGGGACATTTGGGAGCCCATTGGAGCCAATGGGGAAAAACTAAACATCACCAGATAAAAATAGGAAAGAAGGTATTTGTGAAACTTCTTTGTAATGCATGGATTCATCTCACTGAATTGAACCTTTCTATTGATTCATAAGGTTGAAAACACTATTTTTGGAGAAACTATGAATGGATATTCAAGAGCCCATTGAGGTCTATGATATAAATCCAAATATCCTTAGATAAAACTAGAAAGAAGTTATCTGTGAAACTGCTTTGTGATATGTGGATTTATCTCAAAGAGGTAAACCTTTCTGATTATTCAGCAGTTGTGAACACTCTTTTTGGAGAATCCGAGAAGAAACATTAGGGAGCCCATTGAGGCCTATGGCAAAAACCAAATATCCTTAGATGAAAACTAGAAAGAATCTTTGTGTGAAGCTGCTTTGGGATGTGTGTATTCATCATAAGGAGATAAACTTTTCTCTTGATTCAGCTGTTTGAAAACACTGCTTTTGTGGAATCTGAGAAGAGACATATGGCAGCCCATTGAGGCCTATGGGGAAATATAGAATATGCCCAGATAAAAACTATGAAGAAGTTATAATGGTTTTGTGATGTGAAGATTCATCACACAGAGTTAAGCCTTTCTTTAGATTCAGCAGGTTGGAAACACTCCTTTTGCAGCAACTGAGAAGAGAAATTTGGCAGCCCATTAAGGCCTATATAAAAAAAGAATGAATATCCCCAAATAAAAACTAGAAAGAAGCTATCTGTGAAACTGATTTGTGATGTGTGAATTCTTCACATAGCCTTAAAACTTTCTTTTGACTCCACAGGTTGGAAACACTCTTTTTGTTGAATCTGTGATGTGACATTTAAGAAACCATTGAGGTCTATGGGGAAAATCAGAATATCCCTAGAGTAAAACTAGAAAGAAGATATCTGTGAATCTACATTGTGATGTTTGGATTCAGCTCATAGACTAAAACCTTTCCTTTTATACAGCGGGTTGGAAACACTCTTTTCAGTGAATCTGCAGAGGGACATTTCAGAGCCCATGAGGCCTATCACGAAAAAATGAATACCCCCAGGTAAGAATTAGAAAGAACCTATCTGTGAAATTGCTTTGGGATGGGTGGATTCATCTCCCAGAGTTAAACCTTTCCTTTGATTCAGCAGGTCGGAAACACTCTTTTTGGAGAATCTGCAAAGGGACATTTCAGAGCCCATTGGAGCCTTTGGGTGCAAAACTGAATATTGCCAGATAAAAACTAGAAAGAAGCTATCTCTGAAACTGCTTTGTGATGTGTGGATTCATCTCACAGAGTTAAACATTTCCATTGATTCAGCAGGTTGGAAATACTCCTTTTGGAGTGTCTGTGAAGGGACATTTGGGAGCCCTTTGAGGCCTAGAGGAAAAACTGAATATACCCAGATAAAAACCAGAAAGAAGCTACCTGTGAAACTGCTTTGTGATGTGTTGATTCATCTCACAAAGTTAAAACATTGTTTTGATTCAACTGGTTGGAAACATGTTACAGGAAGTCAGGGACCCCAAGTGGAGGGACTGGCTGGAGTTGTGCCAGAGGAACATAAATTGTGAAGCTTTCATCTTAATATAGACATTTATCTGCTCCCAAATAATACTTTTATAATATCTTATGCCTGTCTTTACTTTAATCTCTTAATCCTGTTGTCTTCGTAAGCTGAGAATGTACATCACCTCAGGACCACTGTGATAATTGTGTTAACTGTACACATTAATTGTAAAACGTGTGTTTGAACAATATGAAATCAGTGCACCTTGAAAAAGAACAGAATAACAGTGATATTTATGGAAGAAGGAAAGTCAACCAGAAGGTCTGACTGCCTGCGGGGTTAGGCAAAAAAAGCCATAATTTTATTCTTGCAGAGAGCCTATAAATGGACGTGCAAGTAGGAAAGATATCACTAAATTCTTTTCCTAGCAAGGAATATCAATATTAATACCCTAGGAAAGAAATATGTTCCTGGGGGAGGTCTGTAAGTGGCTGCTCTATTAACGTCTCTCTTATGCAGTTGAGATAAGGACTGAGATAAGCCCTGGTCTCCTGCCGAACTCTCAGACTTTCTGTTGTTTAAGATGTTTATCAAGACAATACACACACCACTGAATGTAGACCCTTATCAGTGGTTCTACTTTTGCCCTTTGCCCTGTGATCTTTGTTGAACTCTTATCAGTGGTTCTGCTTTTGCTCTTTGTCCTGTTCCCTCAAAAGCATATCATCTTTGTTAGACACTTCTCAGTGGTACTGCTTTTTGCTCTTTGAAGCATGTGATCTTTGCACCTACTCTCTGTTCTTACACCACCTCCCCTTTTGAAACCCTTGATAAAAAACTTGCTGGTCTGAGACTCAGGCAGGCATCATGGTCCTACTGATATTTGATGTCATCCATGGTGGCCCAGCTGTAAAATTCCTCTCTTTGTACTGTCTCTCTTTATTTCTCAGCCAGCTGACACTTATGGAAAAGAGAAATAACCTACGTTGAAATATTGGGGGTGGGTTCCCCCAATAGAAACACTCATTTTGGAGAATCTTCTAATGGACATTTAAGAGCAGATTGAAGACAAGCAAAGGGACATTTGGGAGTGCATTGAGGCCTATAGGGGAACTAAACATCCAGAAGTAAAAACTAGAAAGAAGCTATCAGTGAAACTGCTTTGGGATGGCTGGATTCATCTCAGAGAGTAAAATCTTTCTTTTGAATCAGCAGGTTGGAAAGACTCTAATTTGAGAATCTGTGAAGGGACATTTGAGAGCCCATTGAGACCTATGGGGAAAAACTGAATATCCCCAGATTAAAACTAGAAAAAAGTTTTCTGTGAAACTACTTTATAATGTGTGGATTGATCCCACAGAGTTAAACGTTCTTTAGACCCAGCAGGTTGGGAACATTCTTTTTGGTGAATCTGTGAAGGGACATTTGGGAAACCATTGAGGAATTTAGGGAAAAGCTGAATATCCCTAGATAAAAACTAGAAAGAAGCTATCTGTGAAACTGCCTTGTGATGTGTCTATTCATCTCACAGTGTTAAACCTTTCTTTTGATTCAGCAGGTTGAAAACACTCTAATTGGAGAATCTGCAAAGGGACATTTGGGGGCTCATTGAGGCCTATGGGGAAAAGCAGAATAAAAACTAGAAACAAGCTATATGTGAAACAGGTTTGTGATGTGTGGACTCGTGTCACAAAGGTGAACCTTTTTTTTTTTTTATTCAGCAAGCTGGAAACTGTCTTTTGGTAGAATCTGTGAAGGGACATTTGGGAGCGCTTTGTGGCCTGTTTTGATAGAATCGAATATCCTTAGATCAAAAGCAGAAAGAAGCTATTTGTCAATCTGCTTTATGATGTGTGTATTCATACCACAGAGGTAAAGTCTTCTTTTGATTCAAGACATTGGAAACACTCTGTTTGAAGAATCTGCAAAGGGATATTTGGGAGACCATTGAGACCTAATGGAAAAAAACCAGTATCCCCAGATAATAGCTAGAAAGAACCTATCTGTAAAACTGATTTGAGATGTGTGGATTCGTCTTGCAAAGTAAAACCTTCCTTGTGGTTCAGCAGGTTCTAAACATTCTTTTTGGAGAATCTGGAAAGGGACATTTGGGAGCTCATTGATGCCTATGGGACAAAAAAAAATATCCCCAGGTAAAACTAGAAAGAAGCGACTGTGAAACTGCTTTGTGATGTGTGGCTTCATCTCACAAATATAAATTTTTCTTTTCATTAAGCAGGTTGCAAACACAAATTTTGGAGAGACTTCAAAGGGACAATTACAAGACCATTGAATCCTATGGGGAAAAACTGAATATCCTCATAAAAAAACTAGAAAGAAGCTGTCTGTTGACACTGCTCTGTGATGTGTGGATTCATCTCACAGAGTTAAAACTTTCTTTTGATTCAGCAGTGTGGAAACATTTTCTTTCTAGAATCTGTGAAGGGACATTTGGGCATCCCTTGTGATCTATAAGAAAAAAAAGATTATTCCAAGATAAAAACTGGAAAGAATCTATCTGTGAAACTGCTTTGTGATGTGCAGATTAATCTCAGAAAGCTAAACTTTTCTTTTGAATCGGCATGTTGGAAATACCCTTTTTGGAGCATCTGCAAAGGGATAGTTGAGAGCCCATTGAGGTGTATGGGGCAAACCAAATATCTGCAGAGAAAAACTAGAAAGAATCTACCTGTGAAATTAATTTGTGATGTGTGGATTCATCTCACGGAGTTAAACTTTTCTTTTGATTCAGCAGGTTGGAAACAGTCTTTTTCAATAATCTGTGAAGAGATATTTGGGAGCCCACTGAGACCTATATGGCAAAACTGAGTATTCCCTGATGAAAAGTAAAAAGAGGATGTCTTGAAACCGCTTGTGATGTGTGGGTCATCTCACAGAGGTAAAGCTTATTTTGAATCAACAGGTTGGAAAGACTTTTTTGGAGAATCTGCAAGGAAACATTTAAGAGCCCATTAATGCCTGTGTGGAAGATCCAAATATCCCCAGATAGAAACTAGAAGGAAGCTATCTGTGAAATTGCTTTGTGATGTGTGGATTAATATCACAGTTAAAACTATCTTGATTCAGCAGTTTGGAAACACTCTATTCAGAGAATCTGCGAAGGGAAATTTCAGAGTTCATTGAGGCCTATTGAGAGAGAGAGAATATCCCCAGATAAAAACTAGAAAGAAGCTATCTGTGAAATTGCTTTGTGATGTGTAGATTCGTCTCACCGAGTTAAGCTTCTTTTTTAGGTTCAGCAGGTTGAAAACACTCTTTTTGAGAGTTTGTGAAGAAATATTTGGAAGCCCTTTGAAGCCTATGGGGAAAAACTGAATATCCCCATGCAAACCTAGAAAGAAGCTGTCTAAAAAACTGCTTTGTGATACGTAGATTCATCTTACAGAGTTTAATCTTTCTCTTGATTCATCAAGTTGAAAGCACTCTTATTGGAGAAACTGCAAAGGGACATTTGGGTACCCTTTGAGGCCTATGGGGAAAGGCCAAGTATCCCCAGTTACAAAATAGAAAGAAGCAATCTGTGAAACTGCTTTGTGATGTGTGGATTCATCTCACAGAGTTAAAACTTGCTTTCAATTCAGCAAGTTGGGAAAACTATTTCTGTAGAATCTGCAAAGAACCACTTGTGAGCTTATTGAGGCCTATTGGGAAAAAACGAATATCCCCAGATAAAGATGAGAAAGAAGCTACTTGTGAAGCTGCTTTGTGATGTGTGGGTTCATCTCACAGAGTTAAATCATTCTTTTGGTTTGGAGGGTTGGAAACACTCCTTTTGGAGAATCAACAAATGGACATTTGGGAGCCCTTTGAGGCTTACAGGAAAAAAGAAAATATCTCCTAATAAAAACTAGAATGAATCTATCTATGAAACTGCTTTGTGATGTGTGGATTCATCTTGCACAGTTAAACTTTTATTTTGTTTCAGTGTTTTGAACACACTCTTTTTGGAGAATCTGTGAAGTGAAATTTGGGAGCCCATTGAGACCTATGGGAGAAAACAAAACTTCCCCAGATAAAAACTAGAAAGAAGCTGTCTACTAAACTACTTTTTGATGTGCAGATTCATCTCATAGAGTTAAACATTGTTTTTGATTCAGCAGGACGGAAACTCTCTTCTTGGAGAATCTGTGAAGGGACATTTTGTATCCCATTGATGCCTATGTGGCAAAAGCGATTAGTCGCTGATAAAAACTACAAAGAAGGTATCTTTAAACTGTTTCTCACAGACGTAAAGCTTTTCTTTCATTCAACATGTTAAAAAGACTCTTTTTGGAGAATCTGCAAAGAATCTGGGAGCCCATTAAGGCCTATGTTGAACAGCCAAATTTCCCCAGATAGAAACTAGAAAGAAGATATAGGTTAAACTGCTTTGTAATGTGTGGATTCACCTGTCATTTGATTCAGCAGGTTGGAACTAATCTTTTCTGAGAATCTGTGAAGGGGTATTTGAGAGTCCACTGAGGCCTCTGGCAATACTGAGTATTCCTTGATAAAAAGAACAAAGAAGATATATTGAAACTTCTTGTGATATGTGGGTCATCTCACAGATGCAAAACTAGTTTTGATTCAAAAGTTTGGAAAGACTCTTTTTGGAGAATCTGTCAGGAAAAATTTGGGAGCGTGTTAAGGCCTGTGTCGAAGAACTGAATATCCCCAGATCGAAACTAGAAAGAAGCTATCTGTGAAACTGCTCTGTGAAGTGTGGATTAATCACAAAGAGTTAAAACTTTCTTTTGATATAGCAGTTTAGAAACACTGTATTTGGAGGATCTGCAAAGGGACATTTCAGAGCCCAGTGAAGCTTACAGGGAAAAAGCAAATATCCCCCAATAAAAAGTAGAAAGAAGCAATCTGGGAAACTGCTTTGTGATGTATGGATTCATCTCACAGAGTTAAAACTTTCTTTCAATTCAGCAGGTTGGAAACACTCTTTTAGGAGAATCTGCAATGGGAAATTTGGGAGCCCTTTGAGGTCTATGAAAAAAATAATAAATGAGTATCCCCAGTTGGAAACTAGAAATAAACTATCTCTGAAACTGCTTTGTGGTGTGTGGATTCCTCTTAAAGAGATAAATCCTTTTTTGTTGTTTTTTTGATTCAGCACGTTGGAAACGTTATTTTTGGAGAAACTATGAAGAAACATTTGGGAGCTTATCGGGGTCTATGGGGAAAAGTAGAGTATCCTCAGATAAAAACTTGAAAGAAGCTATCTGTGAAACTGCTTTGTTATGTGTGTATTCATCTCACAGAGTTACACTTTCCTTTTGATTCAGCATGTTGGAAACTCTCCTTCTGGATTACCTGCATAGGGGAATATAGGAGGACTTTGAGGTCTATGGGGAAAAATTGAATATCACCAGAAAAAAACTACAGAAAAATTATCTGTAAAACAACTTTTTGATGTGCGGATTCACCTCACAGACAGAAACGTTTCTTTTGATTCAGCAGGTTTGAAACAGTCTTTTTCCAGAATTTATGAAGTGACATTTGGGAGCCCAATGAAACCTATGGGCAAAAATCAAATATCCCCAGATAAAAATGACAAGAAGTATCTGTGAAACTCCTTATAATGTGTGGATTCATTTCACAGATTAAAACTTTATTTTGATTCAGTGGGTTGGAAGCACTCTTTTTGTAGAATCTCTGAAAGGACATTTGAGAGCCCATAAATGCTTATGGGAAAAACCAAATATCCCTGGATGAAAACTAGAAAGAAGATATGTGTGAAACGTTTTCATGATGTGTGGATTCATCTCACAGAGATAAACCTATCATTTTATTCAGCATATTGAAAATGCTTTTCTTTTTTTCTAAAATCTGCAAAGCGACTTTTGGGAACCAATTGAGTCCTATAGGGAAAAGCAGAATTTCCACAGATGAAAACTGGAAAGAAGCTACTTGTGAAATTGTTTATGATGTGTGGATTCATCTCACAGAGATAAACCTATCATTTTATTCAGCATGTTGAAAACGCTTTTCTTTTTTTCTAAAATCTGCAAAGTGACTTTTGGGAACCAATTGAGTCCTATGGGGAAAAGCAGAATATCCACAGATGAAAACTGGAAAGAAGTTACTTGTGAAATTGTTTATGATGTGTGGATTTATCTCACAGAGTTAAACCTGTCCTTTGATTAAGCAAGTTGGACACTCTTTCTGGAAAATCTGTGCAGGGACATTTGTGAGCCCATTAAGGCCTATATGGGAAAACTGAATATACCCAGATAAAAACTCGAAATAAGATATCTGTAAAACGTCTTTGTGATGTTTGGATACATCTCACAGAGTTAAGGCTTTCTTTTGATTCAGCAGGTTGAAAACACTATTTTTGGAGAATATGCAAAGGGAAATTTGGGAACACATTGTGTCATATTGGAAAAAAAAAAGAATATCCCCAGATAAAAACTAAAAGAGGCTATCTGTGAAACCGTTTTGTGATGTGATGATTCGTCTCACAGAGTTAAACCTTTCTTTTGATTCAACAGTTTGGAAACACTTTTTTTGGAGTATCTGCAAGGGAACATTTGGGAGCCCATTGAGGTCCAAGGAAAAAAAACACAATCTGAGATAAAAACTAGAAAGAAACTACCCAAGAAACTGCTTTCTAATGTGTGGATTCATCTAACAGAGTTAAACCTTTCTTTTGATTCAACATGTTGGAAGCACTCTTTTTCTAGAACCTACAAAGGGCCTTTTTTGAACCCATCGATGCCCATGGGGGAAAAACAGATATCCAGAAATAAAAGCTAGAAACAAACTATCTCCGAAACTGCTTTATGATGTGTGGATACTTCTCAGAGTTAAAATATTCTTTTTACTCAGAGGTTGAAAACACTTTATTTGGAGAATGTGCAATGTGACATTTGGCAGCCCATTGAGGCATATGGGGAAAAACATAATATCCCCAGATAAAAACTTGAAAGAAACTATCTGTGAAACTGCTTTGTGATGTGTGGATTCATCTCACATAGTTAAGTCTTTGTTTTGATTCAGCAGGTTGGATACACTCCTTTTGGAGAATCTGTGAAGGGACACTTGAGAGTCCATGTAAGACTCTGGGGAAAACTAAATATTGCCAGATAAAAAGGAGAAAGAAGTTACATGTGACTCTGCTTTGTGATGTGTGGATTCATCTCACAGAGTTAAAACTTTCTTTTGAGTCAGCAGGTAGGAAACACTCTTTATGACGAATCTGTGAAGGGACTTTTCAGAGCCCGTTGAAGCCTATTAGGAAAAACTGAATATCTCTGGATGAACAGTAGAAAGAAGTGATCTGCGAAACTTCTTTGTGAAGTGTAGATTCATCTCACAAAGTTAAAACTTTCTTCTGATTAAGCAGCTACGAAACACTGTTTTTGTAGAATCTGCAAAGAGTAATTTGGAAGCCCATTGAAGTCCATGAGGCAAAAAGGAATATACTCAGATTAAAACTAGAAAGAAGCTATGTGTGAAACTGCTTTATGATATGTGGATTCATCTTTCAGAGTTAAACATTTCTTTCATTCAGCAGGTTGGAAACACTTTTTTTGGACGATATACAAAAGTACATTTTTTAGCCCATTGGGACCTACAGGGAAAAACCAAATATCCTCAGATAAAAACTAGAAAAAAGTTATCTGTGCAACTGTTTTCTCAAGTGTTTATTCATTTCACATATTTAAACCTCTCTTTTGGTTCACACAGTTGGAAACACACTTTTTGTAGAATCTGCAAAGACACACTTAGGAACCCGTTGAGGCTGATCGGGAGAAACAGAATATCCCCAGATAAAAACATGAAAGAAGCTATTTTTGAAACTGCTTTGTGACTTGTGGATTCATCTCACAGAATTAAACAGTTGCTTTAATTCAGCAGGTTGGAAAGACTCTTTTTGGAGAATCTACAAAGAGTCATTTTGGAGCCCAGTGAACCCTATGGGGAAAAAGAGAATACCCCCAGATGAAAACTAGAAAGAAGTTGTCTAAAACTGCTTTGTGATGTGTGGATTCATTTCACAGATTTAAATCTTCTTAATTATTCAACAAGTTGGAAACTCGAATTGGAGAATCTGCAAAGACACATTAGGGAGCCCATTGAGGACTATGGGTGAAAATGGAATATACCTACATAAAAAAGAGAAAGAATCTATCTGTGAAACTGCTAGGGAAAGTCTGAATATCCACAAGTTAAAATTAGAAAGAATATTTCTGTGAAACTGCTTTGTGATGTGTGGATTCCTTGCACAGAGTTAAATTTTTTCTTTGATTAAGCGGGTTGAAAACACTGTTATTGGAGAATTTGAGAAAACACCATTTTTGTAAAACCTGAGAAGGGACATTTGAGAGCCCATTTAGGCCTATAGGGAAAAACTGAATATCCCAAGATAAAAATTCAAAAGAACCTGTCTGTAAGGCTGCTTTGTGATTTGTTGATTCATCTCAAAGTGTGAAACCTTTCTTTTGATTCAGCAGGTTGGAAACACTCTTGTGAAGAACATGCAAAGGGACATTTTGGAGCCCTTTGAAGCCTACAGGGAAAAATCGATATCAAAAGAATCTATCTGTGAAACTGCTTTCTGATGTGCGTAGTCATATCACAGAGTTAAACCTTTCTTTTGATTCAGAGGGTAAGAAACACTTTTTTTGGAGAGTCTGTGATGGGAAATTTAAGAGCCCAATGTTTTCTATGAAGAAAAATCAAATATTCCCAGGCTAAAACTAGAAAGACACTATCTGTGAAACTGCTTTGTGAATTGTGGCTTCATCTCTCATAGTTAAATTCTTCTTTTGATTCAGTAGGTTGAAAATACTCTTTTGGGAAAAAGTGCAAAGGGACAATTGGGAGACCATGGCAGACAATAAGAATAAACTGAATATCCCCAGATAAAAACTAGAAAAAAGCTGTCTGTGAAAATGCTTTGTGATGTGTGGATTCATTTCACAGAGTTAAACCTTTGTTTTTATTCTGCCTGTTGGAAGCACTCTTTTTGTAGAATCTCCAAAGACACTTTGTGGAGCCCTTTGTCATCTATGGGAAAAATTGAATATACCCAGATAAAATCTAGACAGAAGCTATCTGGGAAATTGCTTTGCAATATGTATATTCATCTCATGGATATAAACCTTTCTTTTGATTAAGCATGTTGGAAACACCATTTTTGGAGAATACGCAAAGGGACACTTGGGAGCCCATTGAGGCCTATGGGGAAAAACCGAATATTCTCAGATAAAAACTAGAAAGAAGCTATCTGTGAAACTGCTGTGTAATGTGTGGATTCATCTCACATAGGTAAACCTTTGTTTTGATTCAGCAGGTTGGAAATACTCTTTTTGGAGAATCTGCAAGGAAACATTTGGGATGCCATTGAAGCCTATGGGGAAAAAATCAAACATCTCACTTAAAAACTACAAAGAAGCTATCTCTAAAACTGCTTTGTGAAGTATAGATTCGTCTCACAGACATAAGCCTTTTTTTTTTTTATTCCCCAGGCTGGAAACACTCATTTTGCAGTGTCTGTGAAGGGACATTTGAGAGCCCATTATGGCCTATGGGGGAAAAAAAACAATATCCCCAGATTACAATTAGAAACAAACTATATGTGAAACTGATTTGTGATCTGTGGATTCATCTCACAGTGTTAAATGTTTCTTTTGATTCAGCAGGTTGAAAACACTCTTTTTGGAGAATCTGTGAAAAGACATTTGGGAACGCAATGAGGCCTATGGAGAAAAGCTGAATATCCCCAGATAAAAACTAGACAGAAGGTATCTGTGAAACTTCTTTGTGATGTGTGGATTAATCTCACAGAGTTAAAAGTTTTTTGTTTTTGTTTTTGTTTTTTTTGATACAGCAGGTTGGAAACACTCTATTTGGAGAATCTTCAAAGGGACATTTTGGAGGCATTTGAGGCCTATGGAGAAAAACAGAACATCCCTTGATAAAAACTAGAAGGAAGGTATAAGTCAAACTGTTTTGTGATATGTGGACCTGACAGAGATAAACCTTTCTGTTGATTCAGCAGGTTGGAAACCCTCTTTTTGGAGAATCTGCAAAAAGACATTTGGGAGCCCAAGGAAACTTATAGGGAAAAACTGAATATATCCAGTAAAAAACTAGAAGGAAGTGATCCACAAAAATGGTTTGTGAAGTGTGGATTCATCTCTAGGAGTTAAACCTTTCTTTTGATTCAGCAGGTTGGAAACACTTTTTTGGGGAATCTGCCAAGGAGCATTTGGGATCCCTTTGATGTCTGTGGGAAAAAACAGATATCCCCAGATAAAACCAAGAAATAAGCTATCTATCAAACTGCTTTGTGATGTGTGGATTCATCTCACAATGTTAAACTTTCTTTTTTATTCAGAACGTTAGAAACACTCTTTTTGTAGGATCTGCAAAGGGACATTTTGGAGCCCATTGAAGTCTATGGGGAAAAAGTGAATATTCCCAGGTAAAAACTAGAAAGAATCTACCTGTGAAACTGATTTGCAATTCATGGATTCATTTCAAAGAGTTAAACCTTTCTCTTGATTCAGCACTGTGGAAACACACTTTTTGTAGAATCTACAAAGAAGAATCATTTGGGATCCCCTGAGGCCTATGGAGAAAAATGGAATATCCCCAGATAAAAACTAGAAAGAAGCTGTCTTTGAAACTTCTTTCTGATGTGTGCATTCATTATACAGAGTTAATATTTTCTTTTGATTCAGCAGGTTGAAATTACTATTTTCTAGAATCTGTAAAAAGACGTTTGGGAGCTCATTTAAACCTGAGAGGAAAAAACGAATATCCCCAGATAAAAACAAAAAGACACAATTGGTGAAGCTGCTTTGGGATGTGTAGATTCATTGCACAGATTTAAAGCTTTCTTTTGTATCAGTAGGTTCAAAAACTCTTTCTCAAGATTCTGTGAAAAGATATTTAGGAGCCCATTGAGGCCTGTGAGAAAAAGAGAACACCCCAGCTAAAAACTGGAAAGGCGCTATTTTTGAAACTGTTTTCTGATGTGTGCATTCATTATACAGAGTTAATACTTTCTTTTGGTTCAGCAGGTTGGAAGCACTCTTTTTGGAGAATCTATGAATGGACATATGAGAGTCCATTTGAGACCTATGTGGAGAAACTGAATGTCTCCAGGTAGAAACTAGGAAACACTATCTGTGAAACTTCTTTGTGATGTGTGGATTCATCTCACAAAGTTAAACCTTTCTCTTGATTCAAGAGGTTGGAAACACTTTCATTGAGAAATCTGCAAAGAGACATTTGGAAGCTCATTGAGGCCTTTGGAGAAACCATAATATCTGCATATAAAAACTAGAAAGCATTCCTGAAAATGCTTTGTGATGTGTGGGTTCACCTCAGAATTAAACCCATTGAGGACTACGGGGAAAACACAAATATCTCCAGAAAAAAAATTAGGAAGAAACTATCTTTGAAGCTTCTTTGTGATATGTGGATTCACCTGCTGAGTTAAAATTTTCTTTTGATTCATCAGGTTGGAAACACTTTTTGGAGCATCTGTGAAGGGACACTTCAGAACCCAGTGAGGTCAATGGGGAAAACTGCAGATCCCCTCATAAAAATTAGAAATAAGCTATCGGTGAACCTGCTTTGTGATGTGTGGATTTCTCTCACAGAATTAAAGCTTTCTTTTGATTCAGCAGGTTGGAAACACTCTTTTTGGAGATTCTGTGAAGGGACATATAAGAACCCATGGAAGCCTAGTAAGAAAAACTCTATATCCCCTGTTAAAAACTAGAAAGAAGATATCTGTGAAACTGCTTTGTGATGTGTGGAATCGTCTCCCACAGTTTAACCTTTCTTTTGATTCAGCACATGGGAAACACTCTTTTTGCATACTCTTCAAAAAGAAATTTTGGAGCCCATTGAGGCCTATGAGGAAAAACTGAATATCCTCACATAAAAACTAGAAAGAAGTTGTCGTTAAACTCCTTTATGATTTGTGGATTCATCTCACACAGGTAATTTTTTTTTATTCAGAAGATTGGAAACACTGTTTTTGGAGAATCTGCGAAGGGACATTTGGTAGCCAATTGAGGCCTATGGGAAAAAAACAAATATCCTTATATAAAAACTAGAAAGAAGCTATCTGTGAATCTGTTCTGCAATTTGTGGATTCAACTCACAGAGTTAAACCTTTCTTTTCATTCAGCAGGTTGGAAACTATTTTTGGAGCAGCAGCAAAAGGACATTTTTGAGTCCATTGAGGTTTATGGGGAAAAACAAAATATCCCCAGGTGAAAGCTACAAAGAAGCTACTCATGAAACTGCTTTGTGATGTGTGGATTCACCTTGCAGAGTTAAAACTTTCCTTTGATTCAGCATGTTGCAAAAACTCTTTTTGGAGAAATTGTGAAGGTACATTTCAGAGCCCATTGAGTCCTAAGGGTAACAACAGAATATTCCCAAAATAAAAACTAGAAAGAAACCATCTCTGAAACTGCTTTGTGATGTGTGGATTCTTCTCACAGATTTTAGCCTTTTTTTAGTTCAACATACTGGAAACAATCTTTTAGGAGTATCTGTGAAGGGACATTTTGGAGCCCATTGAGGCCTATGGGGATAAGGAAATATCCCCAGATAAAAACTAGAAAGAAGCTATCTGTGAAACTGCTTTTTGATGTGTGGATTCATGTCGCACATTTAAACCTTTCCCTTAATTCAGATGTTGGGAAACACTCATTTTGGATGTCCTGCAAAGGGACATTTGGGAGCCATTTACTCATTTTAGGAAAAATGGAATATCCCCAGATAAAAACTAGATGGAATCTATCTGTAAAACTGCTTTGTGATATGTGGTTTCATCTCACAGGGTTAAAAATTCCCTTTGATTCAGCATGCTGAAAACACTCATTTTGGAGATTCTGTGAAAGAACATGTCAAATCCCATTGAAGCCTATCATGAAAAAGTAAATATAGCAAAATAAAAATTAGAAAGAAGCTATCTGTGAAACTACTTTGTAATACATGAATTCCTTTTACAGAGTTAAACCTTTCTTTTGATTCAGCGGGTTGGAAAGACTCCTTTTAAAGAATGTGTGAAGGGACATTTGGGAGCCCTTTGAAGCCTATGGGGCAAAACCTAATATCCCAAGATACAACTAGAAAGAAGCTATTCCTGAAATTACTTTGTGATGTATGGATTCATCACACAGAGTTAAACCTTTCTTTTGATTCAGATGGTTGGAAACACTCATTTTGGATAATCTGCGAAGGGACATTTGGGAACCCATTTAGGCCTTTGGGGAAAGACTGAATATCCCCAGATAAAAACTAGAAAGAAGCTAACAGTGAAACTTCTTTGTGATTTGTGGATTCATCACAAGGAGTTAAACCTTTGTTTTGATTCACCAAGTTGGAAACACCCATTGGCAGGTCTGTGAAGGGACATTTCAGAGCCCTTTGACTTATACGGAAAGAAACTGAAATCCCCAGATAACAACTTGAAAGAAACTGTCTGTGAAACTGCATCATGATATGTGGATTCATCTCAGAGTTAAACTTTCTTTTGATTCAGCAGGCAAAAAACACTCTGTCTGGAGAATCTGCATAGGGACATTTGGGAGCCCATTGAGGCCTATGGGGTATAACAGAGTATCCTCATATAAAAACTAGAAAGAAACTATCTATGGAACTGCTTTGTGATGTGTGGATTCATAACACAGAACTAAAATGTTCTTTTGATTAAGCAGGTCAGAAACAGTCTTTTTGGACAATCTGTGAAGGAACATTTTGGAGCCTTTCTTGGGCACCAGGAAAAAATATCCCCAGATAAAAGCTATAAAAACACTACCTGTGGAACTGCTTTTTGGTGTGAGAATTCATCTCATAGAGTTAATCCTTTCTTTTGATTCAGCAAGTTGGAAACACTCTTTTTGAAAAACGTGAGAAGGGACATTTTGGAGACCATTGAGGTCTATGGGGAAACACAGAATATCGTGAAATAAAAACTACAAAGAAACTATCTATTAAAATGTTTTGTGATGTGTGGACTCTTCTCAAAGAGCAAAAGCTTACTTTTTACTCAGCAGTTTGGAAACACTCTTTTTGTTGAATCCACAAAAAGAAATGTAGGAGCCAGTTGAGACCTAAGGGGAAAAACTGAATATCCCCAGATAAAAACTAGAATGGAGTTATCTGTGAAACTGCTTTGTGATGTGTGGAATCATCTCATAGAATTAAACCTTTCTTTGAATTCAGCAAGTTGGAAACAGTCTAACGGGAGAATCTACAAGGAAATATTTGGGTGCCCATTGAGGATTATGAGGAAAAACGAAATATCCTTAGATAAAAACTAGAAAAAAGCTGTCTGTGAAGCTGCTTTATGATGTGTGGATTCCTCTCGCATAGTTAAACCTTTCTTTTGATTCAGCAGTTTGGAAGCTTTTTTTTTTTTTGGAGAATCTGTGAAAGGACACCTGGGAGTCCATTGTAACCAAAGGGAAAAGTGGACTATGCCCAGAAAATAAAGGAAAAAGAAGCTATCTGTGAAAGTGCTTTGTGATATGTGCATTTGTCTCACATAGTTAAACCTTTCTTTTGATTCAGCAGGTTGGAAACACTCTTTTTGAGAATCTGCAAAAGAACATTTGGAAGCCCAAAGTGTCCTAAGGGGAAAAACTGAATATTGCCAAAGAAAAACTTAAAATAAGCTATCTATGAAACTTTTGTGATGTGTGGATTCTTCTCACAGAGATATAACTTTCTTTTCATTCAGTAGTTTGGAAATACTCTTTTTGTAGAGTCCATGAAAAGAAATCTGTGAGCCAATAGAAGCCTAAGTGGAAAAAACTGAGTATCCCCAGATAAAAACTAGAATGAAACTATCCGTGAAACTGCTTTGAGATGTGTGAATTTATCTAACAAAGTCAAAACTTTTTTTTTTTTTTTCAATTCAGCACGTTGGAAGCACACACTTTGTAAAATCTGTGAAGAAAATTTTGGGAGCCCATTGAGGCCTAAGATGAGAAACAGATTATCACCAGATAAAATCTAGAATGAAGCTATCTGTGAAAAAGATTAGTGATGTGTGCATTCATCTCTCAACGTTAAACCTTTCTTTTGATTCATCAGGTTAAAAACACTCTTTTTGTAACATCCATCAGTAGGTTGGAAACACTCTTTTTGGAGAATCTGCAAAGGGACATTTGGGAGCCCATTGAATCCTATGGGGAAAAAATGAATATCCCCAGCGAAAAACTAGAAAGGAGCAATTTGTGAAACTGCTTTGTAATGTGTGGATTCATCTCACAGGGTTAAACCTTTCTTTTGATTCAGCAAGTTAGGAAACACTCTTTTTGGATAATCTCTGAAGGGATATTTCAATGATGATTGGGGCCTATGGAGAAAAATTGAATATCTCCAGATAAAACTAGAAAGAAGCTATCTGTGAAAGTGCTTTGTGATGTGTGGATTCATCTCACAAATTAAAACTTTCTTTTGATTCATCTGGTTGGCCACACCATTTGTGGAGAATATGCAAAGAGACATTTTGAAATCCATTGAGGCTTATGGGGAAAAACTGAATATCCCCAGATGAAAACTAGAATGAATCTATCTGTGAAACTGCTTTGAGATGTGTGGTTTCATCTCACAATGTTAAACCTTTGTGTTGATTCAGCAGGTTGAAATAATCTTTTTGTTGAATCTGTGAAGGGACACACGATCACCCATTGAGGTCTATCAGGGAAAAATTAAACACTCCCAGATAAAATATTATAAAAAATAATCTGTGAAACTGCCTTGTGATGTGTATATTCATCTCACAGAGTTAAAATTTTCTGCTTATTCAGCAAGTTAGGAAAACTGTTTTGTAGGAGCTGCAAAGGGTCATTTGGGAGTCCTTTGAGGCCTAAGGGGAAAAAATCAAATATCCCCTGACAAAAACTAGAAATAAACTATCCGTGAAACTGCTTTGTGATGTGTGGATTCATCTCACTGAGTTAAACGTTTCTTTTAATCCAATAAGTTGGAAGCACACTTTTTGTAGAATATGTGAAGGGACGTTTGGGAGCCCACTGAAGTCTATGGGAAAAATTGAATTTCACCAGATAAAAACCAGAAAGTTGTAATCTGTGAAAACACTTTCTGTTCTGCGGATTCATCTCACAGAGGTAAATGTTTCCTTATATCCAGCACGCTAGAAACACTCTTTTTTGAGAATCTGTATAGCGACATTTTGGAGTCTATTGATGCCAAAGGCAAAAAACTGAATATCCCCAGATAAAAACTAGAAACAAGCTATCTGTGAAACTGTTTTGTGATGTGTGGTTTCATCTGACGGAGTTAAACCTTCCTTTTGATGCAGCGTGTTGGAAACACTTTTGTTGCAGAATCTGCAAGGATGTATTTGGGAGCCCACTGACACCTATGTGGAAAAACCAATTATCCCTAGATGAATATTAGAAAAACACTATCTGTGAAACTACTTTGTGATTTGTGGATTCATCTCACAGAGTTAATCTTTTCTTTTGATTCAGCAACTTGGAAGCACTCTTTTTGGAACATCTGGGAGTTTTTGGAGCCCATTGAGGTCTAGGGGCAAATATGAATATCTGCATATAAAAACTAGAAAGAAAGTAACTGCGAAACTGCTTTGTGATATGTGGATTCATTTCACAGAGTTAAATTTTTTTCCTTTGATTCATGAAGTTAGAGACACCCTTTTTGGAGATTATGTGAAGAAACATTTGGGTGGCCATTGATGCCTATAAAGAAAAACAGAATATCCCTAGATAAAAAACTAGAAAGAAGCTCTCTATAATACTGTTTGTGATCTGTGGATTTATCTCACAGAGTTAAATTGTTGTTTTGATTCAACATGTTGGAAACACTCTTTTTGGAGAATCTGCAAAGAAACATTTGGGTGCCCATTGAGGCCTATGGAAAGAAAATGAATATCCCTAGATAAAAACTAGAAATAATCTCTCTGTGAAACTGTTCTGTGTGGATTCATCTCACATAGTTTAACCTTTCTTTTGTTTCAGCAGGTTGGAAACATTTTTTTGGAGATTCTGAAAAGGGACATTTGGGAACCCACTGTAACCTACAGGGAAAAACTGATATTCCCTGAAAAAAAAAAGAAAAATAGGCTAACTGTAAAACTGCTTTGTGATGTGTGGATTCATCTCACAGAGTTAGACCTTTCTTATGATTCAGCAGGTTGTCAACATTTTTCTTGAAGAATCTACTAAGGGAAATTTGGGAGCCCCTTGAAACCTATGGGGAAAATTGGAATATCCCCAGATAAAACGTAGAAAGAAGCTATCTCTGAAATTGCCTTGTAATGTGTGGGTTCATCTCACAGAGATAAAGTTTCTTTTGATTCAGCAGGTTGGAAACACTCTTTTTGGAGAATCTGCGAAGGAACATTTGGGAGCCCATTTAGGCTTATGAAGAAAAATTGAATATCCACAGAAAAAATCCAAGAAATAAGCTATCTGTGAAACTGCTTTGTGATATGTGAGTTCATCTCACAGAGTTAAACACTTTTTAAATTCAGCAGTTGGCCACCTTCTTTTTGGAGAATCTGCAAAGAGACATATGGACACCTGTTGAGCCACAATGAGAAAAACTGAATATCCACAGATAAAAACTGGAATGAAGTTACCTGTAAAACTACTATGTGATTTGTGGATTCGTCTAACAGAGTTAATATTTTCTTTGGATTCAGCAGGTTGAAAACACTTTTGGTACAATCTGTGAAGGGACATTTGGGAGTCTGTTGAGGCTTATCAGGTAAAATGGAATACGCCTACATAAAAACTAGAAAGAAACTGTCTTTAAAACTGCTTTGTGATGTGTAGATTCATAGCACAGAGTTATTTTTTTTTTTTATTCAGTAGGTTGGTAAACATCTTTTTGAAGAATCTACATAGGGACATTTAGGCACCCATTGAGGCCTAATGAGAAAAAATTAGTATCCCCAGATTAACACTAGAATAAAGTTATCTGTGAAACTGCTATGTGATTTGTGGATTCATATCACAGGGTTAAATCTTTGTTTTGATTAATCAGGTTGGAAACACTCTTTTCAGAGATCTACCAAGGGACAATTGGGAGCCCATTTAGGCCCATGGAAAAAACAATGAATATCCCCAGATAAAAACTAGAAAGAAGCTTTCTGTGAAACTGCTTTGTAATGCATAGATTCATCTCACAGAGTTAAAACTTTTTTTTCATTCAGCAGGTTAGATACACTCTTTTTGCAGTTCAGAGAAGGGACAGTTCGGAGCCCATTGAGGCCTCTGTGGAAAACTCAATATCCCGAGATAAAAACTAGAAATAATGTATCTGTGAAAATACTTTGTGATGTGTGAATTCATCTGACATAGTTAAATATTTCTTTAGATTCAACAGTTTGTGAAAACTGTTTTTGCAGAATCTGTGAAAGGACATTTTAGAGACCATTAAGGCCTACTGGGAAAAACTGACTCTCCCCATATAAAAACTAGAAAGAAGCTATTTGTGAAAATTATTTTTGAAGTGTGGATTCATCACACAAAATTATTATTTTTTAATTCAGCAGATTGGAAACACTCTTTTTTTTTTAAATTTATTTATTATTATTATACTTTAAGTTGTAGGGTATATGTGCATAACGTGCAGGTTGTTACATATGTATACTTGTGCCATGTTGGTCTGCTGCACCCATCAACTCATCATTTACATCAGGTATAACTCCCAACGCAATCCCTCCCCCCTCCTCCCTCCCCATGATAGGCCCCGGTGTGTGATGTTCCCCTTCCTGAGTCCAAGTGATCTCATTGTTCAGTTCCACCTATGAGTGAGAACATCACGGTGTTTGGTTTCTGTTCTTGTGATGGTTTGCTAGAATGATGGTTTCCAGCTGCATCCATGTCCCTACAAAGGATGCAAACTCATCCTTTTGTGGCTGCATAGTATTCCATGGTGGCATATGTGCCCACATTTTTTCTTAATCAATCTGTCACTGATGGACATTTGGGTTGATTCAAGTCTTTGCTATTGTGAATAATTAACCGCAATAAACATCGTGTGCATGTGTCTTTATAGCAGCATAATTTGCATAATCCTTTGGGTATATCCCCAGTAATGGGATGGCTGGGTCATATAATTTTGCTCGAGTTCTAGATCCTTGAGGAATCGACATACTGTTTTCCATAATGGTTGAACTAGTTTACAATCCCACAACAGTGTAAAAGTGTTCCTATTTCTCCCATCCCCTCCAGCACCTGTTTCCTGACTTTTAATGATAGCCATTCTAACTGGTGTGAGATGAGTATCTCATTGTGGTTTGATTTTGCATTTTCTCTGATGGCCAGTGATGATGAGCATTTTTTTCATATGTCTGTTGGCTGTATGAATATCTTCTTTTGAACATGTCTGTTCATATCCTTTGCCCACTTTTTGATGGGGTTGTTTTGTTTTTTTTCTTGTAAATTTGTTTTGAGTTCTTTGTAGGTTCCTGGATATTAGCCCTTTGTCAGATGAGTAGATTGCAAAATTTTCTCCCCATTCTGTAGGTTGCCTGTTCGCTCGGTAGGTTTCTTTTGCTGTGCAGAAGCTCTTTGGATTAATTAGATCCCATTTGTCAATTTTAGCTTTTGCTGCCGTTGCTTTTTGGTGTTTTTAGACATAGAAGTCTTTGCCCCATGTCTATGTCCTGAATGGTACTACCTAGGTTTCCCTCTAGGATTTTTTTATGGTGTTATTAGGTCCCAACATTTAAGTCTCTAATCCATCTTGAATTAATTTTCATTATAAGGAGTAAGGAAAGGATCAGTTTCAGCACTTATGGCTGGCAATTTTCCCAGCACCATTTAAAATGGGAATCCTTTCCCCATTTCTTGTTTCTCTCCAGGTTTGTCCAAAAGATCCAGTGGCTGTAGATTATTGGTATTATTTCCTGAGGACTCTGTTACATTCCCATTGGTCTATATCTGTTTTGGTACCAGTACCAATGCTGTTTTTGATTTACTGTAGCCTTGGCGAGTATAGTTTGAAGTCAGGTAGCGTGATGCCTCCAGCTTTGTTCTTTTTGACTTAGGATTGTCTTGGAGATCACGGGCTCTTTTGGTTCCATATGAACTTTAAGAAACGGTTCTTTCCAATTCTGTGAAGAAACTCATTGGTAGCTTGATGGGGATGGCATTGAATCTATAAATTACGCTGGGCAGTATGGCCCGTTTTCGATATTGATTCTTCCTATCCATGAGCATGGTATGTTCTTCCATTTGTTTGTGTCCTCTTTGATTTCACTGAGCAGTGGTTTGTAGTTCTCATGAAGAGGGTCTGTACATCCGCCGGGATTTGATTTCCTAGGTATTTGATTCTCTTTGAAACAATTGTGAATGGAAGTTCATTTAAGCGGTTGGCTCTCTGTTTGTCTGTTACTGGTGTATAAGAATGCTTGTGATTTTTGCACATTAATTTTGTATCCTGAGACTTTGCTGAAGTTGCTTGCTCAAAGCAGGAGGTTTTAGGCTGAGACAATGGGGTTTCTAAATATACAATCATGTCATCTGCAAACAGGGACAAGATTTGACTTCTTCTTTCCTAACTGAATACCTGATTTCTTTCTCTTGCCCTAATTGCCCTAGCCAGAACTTCCAACACTATGTTGTTGAATAGGAGTGGTGAGAGGGCATCCCTGTCTTGTGCCAGTTTTCAAGGGAATTTTCCAGTTTTGCCCATTCAGTATGATATTGGCTGTGGGTTTGTCATAAATAGCTCTTATTATTTTTGAGAATACGTTCCATCAATGCAAGATTTATTGAGCGTTTTTAGCATGAAGGGCTGTTGAATTTTTGTCAAAAGCCTTTTCTGCATCTATTGAGATAATCATGTGGTTCTTGTCTTTGGTTCTACATGTTTTATATGCTGGATTATGTTTATTGATTTCGCGAATGTTAGACCAGCCTTGCATCAGGATGACCCACTTGATGTGGTGGATAAGCTTTTTGATGTGTTGTTGAATCCGGTTTGCCAGTATTTTATTGAGGATTTTTTGCATCGATGTTCATCGAGATATTGGTCTAAAATTCTCTTTTTCTGTTGTCCTGCAGGCTTTGGTATCAGGATGATGTTGGCCTCGCGCGAAAATGAGTTAGGAGGATTCCCTCTTTTTTTCTATTGATTGGGTGGTTTGAAGGAATGGTACCAACTCCTCCTTATACCTCTGGTAGAATTCAGCTGTGAATCCATCTGGTCCTGGACTTTTTTTTGGTTGGTAGGCTGTAGTGTGCCTCCAGTTTCAGGAGCCTACTATTGGTCCTATTCAGGATTCAACTTCTTCCTGGTTTAGTCTTGGAAGAGTGTAAGTGTCAGGAAATTATCCATTTTCTTCACCAGATTTTTTCCGAGTTTATTTCGTGAGGTATTTATGAGTATTCTCTGATGGTAGTTTGTATTTCTTTCTGTGTGGGGTCGTTGGTGATATCCCTTTATCATTTTTTAATTCGTCGATTTGATTCTTCTCTTTTCTTCTTTATTGAGGTCTTGTGGTCTGTCAATTTTGTTGATCTTTTCAAAAACCAACTCCTGGATTCGGTGATTTTTTGGAGGGTTTTTTGTGTCTCCTATCTCCTTCAGTTCTGCTCTGATCTTAGTTATTTCTTGCCTTCTGCTAGCTTTGAATGTGTTTGCTCTTGCTTCTCCTAGTTCTTTTAATTGCGATGTTAAGAAATTGTCCAATTTTTGATCTTTTCCACCACTTTCTCTTGTGGGCATTTAGTGCTATAAATTTCCCTCTACACTGCTTTAAGTATCCCAAGAGATTCTGGTATGTTGTATGTTTACTCATTGGTTCAAAAAGAACATCTTTATTTCTGCCTTCATTTAAGTGATGTACCCGAAGTAGTCATTCAGGAGCAGGTTGTTCGGTTTCCATGTAGTTGAGCGGTTTGCTTGAGTTTCTTAGTCCCTGCAGAGTTCTAGTCTGATTACTGGTCTAGAGACAGTTTGTTATAATTTCTGTTCCTTTGTACATTTGCTGAGGGTACTTTACTTCCAGTATATGGTCAATTTTAGATGGTGTGGTGCTGAGGAAAGAATGTATATTTTTGTTGATTTGGGGGTGGAAGTTGTCTACTAGATGTCTATTAGGTCTGCTTGCTGCAGAGATGAGTTCAATTCCTGTATATCCTTGTTCACTTTTCTGTCTCGTTGATCTGTCTAATGTTGACAGTGGGTGTTGAAGTCTCCATTATTATTGTATGGGAGTCTAAGTCTCTTTGTAAGTCTCTAAGGACTTGCTTTTATGAATCTAGGTGCTCCTGTATTGGGTGCATATATATTTAGGATAGTTAGCTCTTCCTGTTGAATTGATCCCTTTACCATTATGTAATAGCCTTCTTCTTTGTCTCTTTTGATCTTTGATGGTTTAAAGTCTGTTTTGTCAGAGACTAGGATTGCAACCCCTGCTTTTGTTCTCCATTTGCTTGGTAAATCTTCCTCCATCCTTTATTTTGAGCCTATGTGTAATGCTCTGCGTGTGAGAGATGCGTCTCCTGAATTACAGCAGACTGATGGGTCTTGACTCTTTGTATCCAGTTTTCCAGTCTGTGTCTTTTTAATTTAGACATTTAGTCCATTTTACATTTAAAGGTTAAGATTGTTGTGTGTGAACTTGATCCTGCCATTATATTATAACTGGTTATTTTGCTCGTTAGTTGATGCAGTTTCTTCCTAGCCTCGATGGTCTTTTACATTTTTGGCATGTTTTTTTTTACCAATGGCTGGTACCAGTGTTCCTTTTCCATGTGAGTGCTTCCTTCAGGGTCTCTTGTAAGGCAGGCCTGGTGGTGACAAAATCTCTAAGCATTTGCTTATCTGTAAAGGATTTTATTTCTCCTTCACTTATGAAACTTAGTTTGGCTGGATATGAAATTCACGGGTTGAAATTCTTTTCTTTAGAATGTTGAATGTGGCCCCACTCTCTTCTGGCTGTAGAGTTTCTGCCGAGAGATCTGCTGTGAGTCTGATGGGGCTTCCCTTTGTGGGTAGCCCGACCTTTCTCTCTGGCTGCCCTTAAGATTTTTTCCTTCATTTCAACTTTGGTAATCTGGCAGTGTGTGTCTTGGGTTGCTCTTCTCGAGGGTATCTTTTGTGGTGTTCTCTGTATTTCCTGGATTTGAATGTTGGCCTGCCCTACTAGATTGGGGAAGTTCTCCTGGATGATATCCTGAAGAGTGTTTTTCCAACTTGGTTCCATTTCCCCCTCACTTTCAGGCACCCCAATCAGACATAGATTTGGTCTTACATAATCCATACTTCTTGCAGGCTTTGTTCATTTCTTTTCTTCTTTTTTCTTTTGGTTTTCTCTTCTTAAGCTTCATTTCATTCATTTGATCCTCAATGGCTGATACTCTTTCTTCCAGTTGATCGAGTCAGGTTACTGAAGCTTGTGCATTTATCCGCGTATTTCTCATGTCATGGTTTTCATCTCTTTCATTTGGTTGCTATGACCTTCTCTGCATTAATTACTCTAGCCTTCAATTCTCCACTTTTTTTCCAAAGTTACACTTTGGTTTCTTTAAAAGATGCGTAATTCACTCCTTTAGCTCTGAAGAAATTTGATGGACTGAAGCCTTCTTCTCTCATCTCGTCAAAGTCATTCTCCGTCCAGCTTTGATCCGTTGCTGAGAT
This sequence comes from Papio anubis, assembly GCF_008728515.1. Classification (NCBI taxonomy): domain Eukaryota; kingdom Metazoa; phylum Chordata; class Mammalia; order Primates; family Cercopithecidae; genus Papio; species Papio anubis. The sequence goes on from NW_022165096.1 coordinate 217,453, forward strand.
GAGCTCGCAGCTCCTTTGCGAGGGAGATGTGCTCTTATTTTTGAATTTCCAGCTTTTCTGCCCTGCTTTCCCCATCTTTATGGTTTATCTGCCTCTGGTCTTTGATGATGGTGATGTACTGATGGGGTTTTTGGTGTAGGTGTCCTTCCTAACGATGGTTTTCCTTCTAACAGTCAGGACCCTCCAGCTGTGGAGTCTGTTGGAGTGCTTGAGGTTACTCCAGACCCTGTTTGCCTGGGTATCAGCGGGAGCTGCGGAAGATGAATATTTCTGAACAGCGAGTGTACCTGTCTGATTCTTGCTGGGCTTCCTCTCAGGGGGTGTACTCCACCCTGTGAGGTGTGGGGTGTCAGGCCACTGGTGAGGACTCCTTCTCCCAGTGCTCGGGGTCAGGGACCCACTTGAGCGAGCAGTCTGTCCTTCTCCAGGTGTGCAGCCTCGTGTTGGGAGATCCACTGCTCTCTTCAAGCTGTCAGACAGAGTCGTTTGCGTCTGCAGAGGTTTTCTGCTGCTTTTGTTGTTGTTATTGTTGTTTGGTGACTGTAGCTGTGCCCTGTCCCCAGAGGTGGAGTCTACAGAGACAGGCAGGTTTCCTTGAGCTCTGTGAGCTCCGCAGTTAGACTTCCCAGCGGCTTTGTTTTACCCTACTTAAGCCTCAGGGAATGGCAGAGCCCCTCCCCAGCCTGGCTGCTGCCTTGCGGTAGATCACAGACTGCCTGTGCTAGCAATGAGGGAGGCTCCGTGGGCGATGGGACCCTCAGGCCAGGTGTGGGATATGATCTCCTGGTGTGCCTGTTTGCTTAAAAGCGCCAATGTTGGGGGTGGGAGTTACCCGATTTTCAGGTGTTGTGTGTCTCAGTTCCCTGGCTGGGAAAGGGATTCCCTTCCCCTTGCGCAGCTACCCAGGTGAGGCGTGCGCCCTGCTTCAGCTCTGGCTGAGGTGGGGCTGCAGCAGCTGACCAGCACCGATCGTCCGGCACTCCCCAGTGAGATGAACCCAGTACCTCAGTTGAAAATGCAGAAATCACCCGGTCTTCTGTGTGCATTCGCGCTAGGTGGGAGACTGGAGCTGTTCCCATTCGGCCATCCTGCTCCGCCCCCTCCTGGAAACACTCTTTTTGGAGAATCTGTGAAGAGATATTTAGGCAGCCATTGAGGCCTAAAGGGAAAAACAAAATACCCTGAGGTAAAAACTAGACTGAATTTATCTGTGAAATAGCTTTGTGATGAATGGATTCATCTTATAGGGTTAAACCTTTATTTTGATTTGCAGAATGGAAACACTCTTATTGTAAATTCTGTGAAGGGACATTTGGGTGCCCTTAGAGGTTAAGTGGAAAACCGAATATTTCCAGATAAATACTAGAAAGAGTCTATCTGTGAAACTGCTTTGAGATGTGTGGCTGCAACTCAGAGAGTAAAGCCTTTCTTTTGATTTAGCAAGTTGGTAGCCCTCTTCTTGCAGAATCTGCAAAGGGACATTTGGGTGCTTAGAGAGGCCTATAGGAGAAAACAGAATATCCCCAGATAAAAACTAGAAAGAAACTACCTGTGAAAGTGCTTTGTGATGTTTGGCTTCATTTCAAAGAGTTTAATTTTTCTTCTGATTCAGTAGGTTGGAAACACTCTTTTTTGCAGAATCTGCAAAGGGACATTTGGGAGCTCATTGAGGTCTATGTAAAAAACTGAATATTGCCAAATAAAAACTAGAAAGAAGCTATCTGTGAAACTGCTTTATGATATGTGGATTCATCTCACAGATTAAAACATTTCTTTTGATTCAGCTAGCGGTAAACACTCTATCTGGAGAATCTGCAAAGGGACATTCAGGAACCAGTTAAAGCCTATGGGGTAAAAATGAATATTCCCAGATAAAAACTACAAAGAAGCTATTTGTGAAATGGTTTTGTGAATGTGTGGATTCAACTCATAGAGTTAAACCTTTACTTTGATTTCAGAGCGTGGAAACACTCTTTTTGGAGATTATGGGAAGGGATATTTGGGAGTCCATTGAGGCCTATGGAGAAATACTGAATTTCCCCAGGAAAAAAAAAAAAAGCTAGAGATAAGCTATCTGCAAAACTACTTTTTGATGTGTGGATTCATCTCACAGACTTAAACCTTGCTTTTGATTCAGCAGGTTGGAAATGCTCTTTTGGGAGAATCTGTGAGGGGACATTTGGGAGCCTTTTTAGGCTATGGGGTAAAACAAAATATTCCCAGATAAAAACTAGAAAAAATATATCTGTGAAACTGCTTTGTGACGTGTGGATTCATTTCACAGAGTTAAACTTTTCTTTTGATTCAGCAGGTTGGAATCACTCTTTTGGGATAATCTGTGAAGGTGTATTTTGGAGCCCTTTGAGGTAATGGGGAAAAATAGAATATTCCCTGATAAAGTAGAAAGAAGCTATCTGTGAAACTGCTTTGTATTGTGTGGATTCATCTCACAGAATTAAAACTTTCTTTTGATTCAGCAGGTTGGAAACACTCTTTTTCGAGAATCTGCAAAGGGACATTTGGGAGCCCATTGAGGCCTGTGGGGAAAAACCAAATATCCCCAAATAAGAACTAGAAAAAAAAAAAAAAAACTATCTATGAAACTGCTTTGTGGTGTGTGGATTCTTCTCACAGAGAAAAAGCTTTCCTTTGATTCTGCAGTTTGGAACCACTCTTTTTGTATAATTTTTGAAGGGAAATTTGGAAGTCAATTGAGGCCTGAGGAGAAAAACTGAATATCCCTAGATTACAAACTAGAATGAAGCTATTTGTGAAATCGTTTGTGATGTGTGGATTCATCTGAAAGAGTGAAACCTTTCTTTTAATTCAGCAGGTTGGAATCACTCTAAGTGGAGAATCTGTGGATGGACATTTGGGAGCTCTTTGAGGCCTGTGGGTAAAAATTGAATATCCTCAGATGAAAACTAGAAAGAATTTTCTGTGAAACTGCTTTTTGATGTGTGGATTCACCTCACCTTTCTTTGGATTCAGCAGGTTGGTAGCATTCTTATTGTGGAACATATGAAGGAACACTTGGGAGCCCATTGAGGCCTATAGGGAAAAATAGAATATCCCCAGATAAAAATTAGAAGGAAAGTATCTGTGAAACTGCTTTGTGATATGTGGATTCATCTCATAGAGTTAAAACTTTATTCTGATTCAGCAGATTGGAAATTCTACTTTTGGAGAACTGGTAAAAGGACATTTGGGAGCCCATTGAGGCAAATGGGGAAAACAGAATATCCTCAGATAAAAACTAGAAAGAAGCTATCTGAAATTGCTTTGGGATATTTGGGTTGATATTACAGAGTTAAAGATTTGTTTTCATTCAGCATTTTGGAAACACTGTGGAAAATCTGTAAAGGGACATTTGGGTGCCCATAGTTGTCTATGGGGAAAAACTGAATATCTTCAGAAAAAAACTAGCAAAAAGGTATCTGTGAAACTGTTCATGATATGTGGATTCCACTCACATTATGACATTTTTCTTTTGATTCGGAGGGTTGGAAACAGTCTTTTTGGAGGATCTACAAAAGGACATTTTGGTGCCTTTTGAGGCTTATGAGGAAAATCCAAATATCCACAGATAAAAACTACAAAGGAGCTCTCTGCGAAACTGCTTTGTGATGTGTTTATTCATCTCACTGCGTTGTGATGTGTGGATTCATCTCACAGAGCTAAACCACTCTTTTCATTCAGCAGATAGGAAACACTTTATGGAGAATATGTATAGGGACATTTGGGAGCCCATTGAGGCCTATGAGGGGTAACTGAATATCCTCATATAAAAACTAGAAAGAAACGATCTATGAAAGTGCTTTGTGATGTGTGGATTCATACTACAGTGTTAAACCGTTTTTTTGATTAAGCAGTTGGGAAACATTCTTTTTGGACAATCTGCAAAGTGATATTTGGGAGCTTATTGAGGCCTATCATAAAACAAACAGACAAACAAAAAAATGAACATTTCCAGATAAATACCAGAAGGAAGTTATCTGTGAAGCTGGTTTCTGATGTGTGCATTCGTCTCACAGAGTTAAACTTTTCTATTGATTCAGTAGGTTGGAAACACTCTTTTTAAACAATCTGTGAATGGATATTTTGAAGCCTATTGTGGCCTAAGGGGAAAAACTCAATGTCCTGACATAAAAACTAGAATGAAGTTATCTGTGCAACTGCTTTGTGATGTGTAGATTCTTCTCAAAGAGTTAAACCATATGTTCATTCAGGAGGTTGGAAGCACTTTTTGGAGAATGTGTGAAGGGACATTTGGTAGCCCTTTGAGGCAAAAGGGGAATAAACACATACCTATGGAGAAAAACAGAATGTCTCCAGATAAAAACTAGAAAGAAACTTTCTGTGAAATGTCTTGTTACATCTGGATGTACCTCCCAGATATAAAACTTTCTTTTAATTCAGCAGGTTGAAAACACTCTGATTTTAGAATATGAGAAGGGACATTTGAGAGCCCATTGAGGCCTATGAGGAAAAACTGACTGTCCTCAGATAAAATCTAGAAAGAAGCTCTCTGTGAAACTGCTTTTTGATGTGTGGATTCCTCTTGCAGTGTTTCATTTTTCTTTTGATTCTGCCAGTTGGAAACACTTTTTTTGTAGGATCTGCAAAGGGATATTTTGGAGCCCTTTGAGGCCTATCGAGAAAATCCGAATAGCCCCAGATAAAAACTATGAAGGAATTGTCTGTGAAACTGCTTTGTTATGTGTGAATTCATCTCACAGAGTTAACCTTTCTTTCGAGTCAGCAGTTTGGAAACATTCTTTCTGGAGAATCTGTGAAAGGACACTGGGGAGCCCATTGTAACCAACAATGGAATATACCAAGAAAAAGATGAGAAAGAAGTTATATGTGAAAGTGCTTTGTGATATGTGGATTCGTCTCTCAGAGTTAAACCTTTCTTTTGATTCAGGGGGTTGGAAACTCTCTTTGTGAGGATCTGCAAAAAGACATTTGGGAGCCCAATGAGTCCTACAAGAAAAAACCGAACATTCCCAAACAAAAGGTAAAAGAAGCTACTTATGAAACGGCTTTGTGATGTGTAGATTCCTCTAAGAGAGAAAAAAACATTCTTTTATTTCAGTAGTTTGGAGATATTCTTTTTGTAGAATCTGTGAAAAGAAATTTCGGAGCCAATTAAAACCTTAGTGAAAAAACTGAATATCCCCAGTTAAAAACTAGAATGAAACTATCTGTGAAACTGCTTTGAGATGCGTGGATTTATCTCACAGAGTTAAACCTTTTTTTCATTCAGCAGGTTGGAAACATACTTTATGTAGAATCTGTAAAGGTAATTGTGGGAGTCCATTGAGGCCTAGAGTGAGAAAAAATATCACCAGATAAAACCTAGAATGAAGCTATCTGTGAAACAGTTTTGTGATGTGTGGATTCACCTCTCAAAGTTAATACTTTCTTTTGATTCATCAGGTTGAAAACACACTTTTCGTAGCATCAGTGAAATGATATTTGGGAGCCCGTTGAGGCTTCTGGGGGGGGGGGGGAAGAATATCCCAATTAAAACTAGAAAGAAGGTATTTGTGGAACAGTTTTGTGATGTGTGAATTCATCTCACAGAGTTAAACCTTTCTTTTGATTTAGCTTATTGGAAACACTCTTTTTGGAGAATCTGTGAAAGGACACTTTGGGGTCCATTAAGGCCAATGGGAAAAATCAGAATATCTGCAGATTAAAACTCCAAAGGAACTATCTGTGAATCTGCTTTGTGATGCTTACTTTCATCTCACAGAGTCAAAACTTTCTTTTGATTCAACAGTGAATCTGTGAAGGGATATTTGGAGCCCATTGAGTGCTATGGGAGAAAAATGAATATCCCCAGAGAAAAACTAGAAAGAAGCTATTTGTGAAACTGCTTTGTAATGTGTGGATACATCTCACAGGGTTAAACCTTTCTTTTGATTCAGCAGGTAGGAAACACTCTTTTTAGAGAATCTGTGAAGGGACATTTCAATGATCATTGAGGTCTATGGGGAAAAATTGAATATCCCTAGATAAAAACTAGAAATAAGCTATCTGTGAAAGCGCTTAGAGATGTGTGGATTCAACTCACAACTTAAAACTTTCTTTTCATTCAGCAGGTTGGTCAAACACTTTGTAGAGAATATGTGAAGGGACATTTTGAAACCCTTTGACAATTATGGGGAAAAACTGAATATTCACAGCTAAAAACTAGAAAGAAGCTGTCTGTGAAACTGGTTTGTAATGTGTGGGTTCATCTCACAATGTTAAACCTTTGTTTTCATAAAGCAGGTTGAAAACCACCTTTAGGCAAATTTGCAAAGGAACACATGATTGCCCATTGAGGTCTATGGGGAAAAATTGAGCATCCCCAGATAAAATCTAAAAAAAAGTGATCTGTTAAACTGTTTTGTGATGTGAAGATTCATCTCACAGAGTTAAAGTTTTCTGCTTATTCTGCAGGTTGGAAACACTCTTTTGTAGGCTCTGCAAAGGGACTTCTCAGAGTGATTTGAAGCCTAAGGGGAAAAATAGAATGTACCCAGATAAAAACTAGAAAGAAGCTATTTGTGAAACGGCTTTGTGATGTATGGATTCATCCCACAGAGTTAAGTCTTTCTTTTGATTCAGCAGTGTGCAAACCCTCTTTATGTAGAATATACAAAGGGACGTTTGGGAGCCTATTGAGGCCTATGTGAAAAAATTGAACACCACCAGATGAAAAGCAGAAAGAAGCTATCTGTGAAATTGCTTTGTGATGTTTGAATTCATCTCACAGAGCTAAACTTTTCTTTTATTCAGCAGGTTGGAAACAGTATTTTTGGAAAGGACATTTTCTTTTTTTAAAAATATTTTATTTAAATTTATTTATTATTATTATACTTTAAGTTGTAGGGTACATGTGCATAACGTGCAGGTTTCTTACATATGTATACTTGTGCCATGTTGCTGTGCTGCACCCATCAACTCGTCGTTTACATCAGGTATAACTCCCAATGCAATCCCTCCCCACTCCCCCTTCCCCATGATAGGCCCCGGTGGGTGGTTCCCCCTTCCCTGAGTCCAAGTGATCTCATTGTTTCCCGGTTCCCACCTATGGTGAGAGCATGCGGTGTTTGGTTTTCTGTTCTTGTGATGGTTTGCTAAGAATGATGGGTTATGCATCCATGTCCTAGGGACTAAAACTCATCCCTTTTTATGGCTGCATAGTATTCCATGGGTTATTATATGTGCCACATTTTCATAATCAATCTGTCACTGATGGGCATTTGGGTTTGATTCAAGTCTTTGCTATTGAATAGTGCTGCAATAAACATACATTATTGCATGTGTCTTTATAGCAGCATAATTTATAATCCTTTGGGTATATCCCCAGTAATGTGGGATGGCTGGGTCATATGGTGCATCGAGTTCTAGATCCTTGAGGAGATAAGCCATACTGTTTTCCATAATGGTTGAACTAGTTTACAATCCACCAACAGTGTAAAAGTGTTCCTATTTCTCCACATCCCTCTCAGCACCTGTTGTTTCCTGACTTTTGAATGATCGCCATTATAACTGGTGTGAGATGGTATCTCATTGTGGTTTTGATATGCATTTCTCTGATGGCCAGTGATGATGAGCATTTTTTCATGTGTCTGTTGGCTGTATGAAGGTCTTTTGAGGGAAATGTTTGTTCATATCCTTTGCCCACTTTTTGATGGGGTTGTTTGTTTTTTCTTGTAAATTTGTTTGAGTTCTTTGTAGGTTCTGGATATTAGCCTTTGTCAGATGAGTAGATTGCAAAAATTTTTTTTCCATTCTGTAGGTTGCCTGTTCCTCTGATGGTAGTTTCTTTTGCTGTGCAGAAGCTCTTTTAGTTTAATGAGATCCCATTTGTCAATTTTGGCTTTGCCGTTGCTTTTGGTGTTTTAGACATGAAGTCTTGCCATGCCTATGTCCTGAATGGGTACTACCTAGGTTTTCCTCTAGGATTTTTTATGGTGTGGAATTACAACATTTAAGTCTCTAATCATCTTGAATTAATTTTCGTATAGGGTAAGGAAAGGATCCAGTTTCAGCTTTCTACTTATGGCTAGCCAGATTTTCTAGCACCATTTATTAAATGGGAATCCTTTCCCCATTTCTTGTTTCTCTCAGGTTTGTCCAAAGATCAGATGGCTGTAGATGTGTGGTATTATTTCTGAGGGACTCTGTTCTGTTCCATTGGTCTATATCTCTGTTTGGTACCAGTACCATGCTGTTTTTGAAGTTACTGTAGCCTTGTAGGTATAGTTTGAAGTCAGGTAGCGTGTGCCTTAGCTTTGTTCTTTGACTTAGGATTGTCTTGGAGATCGCGGGCTCTTTTTTTGGTTCCATATGAACTTTAAAGCAGTTCTTTCCAATTCTGTGAGAAGAGAAACTCATTTGGTAACTTGATGGGATGGCATTGAATCTATATAAATGACCTTGGGCAGTATGGCCATTTCGATATTGATTCTTCCTATCCATGAGCATGGTATGTTCTTCCATTTGTTGTGTCCTCTTTGATTTCACTTTGAGCAGTGGTTTTGTAGTTCTCCTTGAAGAGGTCCTTTACATCCCTTGTAAGTTGGATTTACAGGTATTTGATTCTCTTTGAAGCAATTGTGAATGGAAGTTCATTCCTGATTTGGCTCTCTGTTTGTCTGTTACTGGTGTATAAGAATGCTTGTGATTTTTGCACATTAATTTTGTATCCTGAGACTTTGCTGAAGTTGCTTATCTTAAGGAGGTTTGGGTGAGACAGTAGGGGTTTCTAAATATACAATCATGTCATCTGCAAACAGGACAATTTTGACTTCTTCTTTTCTAACTGAATACCCTTGATTTCTTTCTCTTGCCCACCAGTTGCCCTAGCCAGAACTTTAACACTATGTTGAATAGGGTGGTGAGAGGGGCATCCCTGTCTTAATGCCAGTTTTCAAAGGGGAATTTTCCAGTTTTTGCCCATTCAGTATGATATTGGCTGTGGGTTTGTCATAAATAGCTCTTATTATTTTGAGAGTGCGTTCCATCAATGCGAATTTATTGAGCGTTTTTAGCATGAAGGGCTGTTGAATTTTGTCAAAAGCCTTTTCTGCATCTATTGAAATAATCATGTGGTTCTTGTCTTTGATTCTGTTTATATGGTGGATTATGTTTATTGATTTCTTGAATGTTGAACCAGCCTTGCATCCCAGGGATGAAGCCCACTTGATCATGGTGGATAAGCTTTTGATGTGTTGTTGAATCCGGTTTGCCAGTATTTTGTGTGGGGATTTTTGCATCGATATTCATCAGGGATATTGGTCTAAAATTCTCTTTTTATTGTATCTGGGCTTTGGTATCAGGATGATGTTGGCCTCATAAAGGAGTTAGGAGGATTCCCTCTTTTTTCTATTGATTGGAAAAGGTTTCAGAAGGAATGGTACCAACTCCTCCTTTACCTCTGGTAGAGAATTCAGCTGTGAATCCATCTGGTCCTGGTTTTTGGTTGGTAGGCTATTAATTGTGCCTCAATTTTGGAAGCCTGCTATTGGTCTATTCAGGAGTTCAACTTCTTCCCTGGTTTAGTCTTGGAAAGAGTGTAGTGTCGGAAATTATCCATTTCTTCTAGATTTTCCAGTTTATTTGCATAGAGGTGTTTATAGTATTCTCTGATGGTATTTTGTATTTCTGTGGGGGTGGGTGGTGATATCCCTTTATCATTTTAATTGCATCGATTTGATTCTTCTCTCTTTTCTTCTTTATTAGTAGTCTTGCTAGTGGTCTGTCGAATTTTTATTTGATCTTTTCAAAACCAACTCCTGGATTCATTGATTTTTGGAGGGTTTTGTGTCTCTATCTCCTTCCAGTTCTGCTCCTGATATTAGTTATTTCTTGCCTTCTGCTAGCTTTCGAATGTGTTTGCTCTTGCTTCTCTAGTTCTTTTTAATTGCGATGTTAGAGTGTCAATTTTAGATCTTTCCTGCTTTCTCTTGTGGGCATTTAGTGCTATAAATTTCCCTCTACACACTGCTTTAAATGTGTCCCAGATTCTGGTATGTTGTATCTTTGTTCTCATTGGTTTCAAGAACATCTTTATTTCTGCCCTTTCATTTCGTGATGTACCCAGTAGTCATTCAGGGAGCAGGTTGTTTCGAGTTTCCATGTAGTTGAGCGGTTTTGATTGAGTTTCTTAGTCCTGAGTTCTAGTTTGATTGCACTGTGGTCCTGAGAGACAGTTTGTTATAATTTCTGTTCTTGTGCATTTGCTGAGGAGTGCTTTCCTTCAATTACATGGTCAATTTTGGAGTAAGTCGATGTGGTGCTGAGAAAGATGTATATTCTGTTGATTTGAGTGAGGAGAGTTCTATGAATGTCTATTAGGTCTGCTTGCTGCAGAGATGGGATGAGCGGTGGCGGTTAGTGCGGTGGGTTGGGGTGGCAAATATTATTGTATGGAGTCCCTAAGTCTCTTTGTAAGTCTCTAAGGACACTTTATGAATCTAGATTGCTCCCTGTATTGGGTATATATATTTAGGATAGTTAGCTCTTCCTATTGAATTGATCCTTGACCATTATGTAATGGCCTTCTTTGTCTCTTTGATCTTTGATGGTTTTTAAAAGTCTGTTTTATCAGAGACTAGTATTGCAACTTCCCGCTTTTTTGTTCTCCATTTGCTTGATAGAAGTAACTTCCTCCATCCCTTTATTTTTGAGCTTCTTATGTCTCTGCATGTGAGATGGGTCTCCTGAATACAGCAGACTGATGGGTCTTGACTCTTTTATCAGTTTGCTTACGTCTGTGTCTTTTCATTGGAGCATTTAGTCCATTTACATTTAAGGTTAAGATTGTTATGTGTGAACTTGATCCTGCCATTATGATATTAACTGGTTATTTTTGCTTTCGTTAGTTGATGCAGTTTCTTCTAGCCTCTATGGTCTTTATATTTTGGCATGTTTTGAGATGGCTGAATTTACCCGGTTGTTCCTTTTCCATGTTGAGTGCTTCCCTTCAGAGATTCTCTTGTAAGGCAGGCCTGGTGACAAAATCTCTCAGCATTCTTATCTGTAAAGGATTTTATTTCTCCTTTACTTATGAGCAGGCTGGATATGAAATTCTGGGTTTAAAATTCTTTTTCTTTAAGAATGTTGAATGTGGCCCCACTCTCTTCTGGCTTGTAGAGTTTCTGCCGAGATCTGTAAGTCTGATGGGCTTCCCTTTGTGGGTAACCGACCTTTCTCTCCTGTACCCTTAAGATCTTTTCCTTCATTTCAACTTTGGTGAATCTGGCAATTATGTCTGGGTACTCTTCTCGAGGAGTATCTTTGTGGTGTTCTCTGTATTTCCCTGTAGTTTGAATGTTGGCCTGCCCTACTAGGTTGGGAAGTTCTCCTGGATGATATCCTGAAGGTGTTTTCCAACTTGGTTCCATTTTCCCCCCTCACTTTCAGGCACCTCAATCCAGACGTAGATTTGGTCTTTTACGCCAATCCCATGCTTCTTGCGAACTGTTCATTTCTTTTCTTCTTTTTATTTTGGTTTCTCTTCCTTCATTTCATTCATTTTGATCCTCAATGCAGCTGGTATATATTCTTCCAGTTGATGAATTAGTTACTGAAGCTTGTGCATTTAATCCGCATTATTTCTCGTGTCATGGTTTCATCTGTTTCATTGGATTTATGACCTTCTCTGAATTAATTAATCTAGCCATCAATTCTTCCACTTTTTTTTCAAGATTTTTAGTTTCTTTGCACTGGTGCGTAATTCCTCCTTTAGCTCTGAGAAATTTGATGGACTAGAGCCTTCTTCTCTCATCTAAATCAAAGTCATTCTCCATTCCAGCTTTGATCCGTTGGTGGTAATGAGCTGGCTCCTTTGCTGGGGAGATGCACAATTATTTTGAATTTCCAGCTTTTTCTGCCCTGCTTTTCCCCATCTTTGTGGTTTTATCTGCCTCTGGTCACTGATGATGGTGGCATTACTGATGGGGTTTGGTGTAGGTGTCCCTTCCTGTTTTGATAGTTTCCTTCTACTTAGTCCGGGACCCTCAGCTGTAGGTCTTTGGAGATTGCTTGAGGTCCTCCAGACCCTGTTTGCCTGGGTATCCCAGCAGCAGGCTGCAGAAGAAGATAGAATATTTCTGAATTGTGAGTGTACCTGTCCTGACTCTTGCTTTGGAAGCTTCCTCTCAGGGGTGTACTCCCACCCCTGTAGGGTGTGGGGTGTCAGACTGCCCCTAGTGGAGTGATGTCTCCCAGTTAGGCTACTCAGGGGTCAGGGACCCACTTGAGCCAGGCAGTCTGTCCCTTCTCAGATCTCAACCTCCCGTGTTGGGAGATCCACTACTCTCTTCAAAGCTGTCAGACCCAGAGTGGGTTTCGTCTTGCAGAGGTTTCTGCTGCGTTTGTTGTTGTTTACTGTGCTTTGTCAGAGGTGGAGTCTGCAGAGGAACAGGCGGGTTTCCTTGAGCTGCTGTGGGCTCCGCAGTTGGGCTTCCCGGCAGCTTTGTTCTACTTAAGCCTCCTTGGCGGACCTCCCCAGCCTCCTGCCTTGCGGTAGATCACGGACTGCTGTGCTGAGGAATGAGGGAGGCTCGGTGAAGCATGGGACCCTCCCTGCCAGGTGTGGGATATGATCTCCTGGTGTGCCTGGTTGTAAAGCGCAGTATTGGGGTGGGAGTTACCGATTTCCAGATGTTGTTTGTCTCAGTTCCCCTGGCTAGGAAAGGGATTCCCTTCCCCCTTGCGCTTCCCAAGGTGGTGATGCCTCGCCCGCTGCTTCAACTCTCGCTGGTCGGGCTGCAGCAGCTGACCAGCACCGATCGTCCGGCACTCCCCAGTGAGATGAACCCAGTACCTCAGTTGAAAATGCAGAAATCACCGGTCTTCTGTGTCGCTGGTGCTGGGAGTTGGAGACTGGAGCTGTTCCTATTCGGCCATCTTGCTCCAGAATGTGGAAAGGACATTTTCGACCCCATTGAGACCTATGGGGAAAAACGGAATATCCCCAGGTAAAATCTAGAAAGAACTTATCCGTCAAACTGATTTGTGATGTGTCCATTCATATCACAAAGTTAAACCTTTCTTTTTATTCAGCAGATTGGAAACACTTTAATTGGAGAATCTGTGAAGGGACATTTGGGAGCCCATTTAGGACTATGGGGAAATATTGATTATCCCCCAGATGAAAATTAGAAAGAACCTATCTGTGAAACTACTTTGTGATGCATAAGTTCATCTCACAGAGTTCAATCTTTCTGATTCAGTAGGTTGGAAACACTCTTTTTCTAGAATTTTCAAAAGGACATTTAGTGTCTATTGAGGCCTTTGGGAAAAACTGTATATCCCCAGATAAAAAGTAGAAATAAGTTATCTGTGAAACTGCTCTGTGATGTGTGGATTCATCTCACAGAATTCAACCTTTCTTCTGATTTAACAGGTTGGAAACACTCTAACTGAAGACTTGGTGAAGGGATATTTGAGAGCTCACTGAGTTTTAAGGGAAAAAAGTGAATATCCCCTAATAAAAACTAGGAAATAAGTAACCAGTGAAACAGCTTTGTGATGTGTGTATTCGTACCAGAAAGTTAAACATTTCTTTTGATTGAACAGGTAGCAAACACTCGTTTTTAGAATATGCAAAGGAACATTTGGGAGCCCACTGAGGACTATGGGGAAAAACAGAATATCAGTTGAGAAAAAAACAAAAAGACGCTATCTGTGAAACTGCTTTCTGACATGTGGATTCATTTCACAGAGTTAAGCTTTTCTTTTGTTTCAGCAGGATGGAAACAACTATTTTTTAAAATCTGCAAAGGGACAGTTGGCAGCCCATTGATGCTTGTGTGTCAAAACAGAATATCACCAGATAAAAACTAGAAAGAAGCTATCTGTGAAACTGCTTTGAGATACATGGGTTTATCTCACAGAGTTTAATTTTTCTTTTGCTTCTGTAGATTGAAAACACTCTTTCTGGCCAGGCGCGGTGGCTCAAGCCTGTAATCCCAGCACTTTGGGAGGCCGAGACTGGTGGATCACAAGGTCAGGAGATCGAGACCATCCTGGCTAACATGGTGAAACCCCGTCTCTACTAAAAAATACAAAAAAACTAGCCGGGCGAGGTGGCGGGTGCCTGTAGTCCCAGCTACTCGGGAGGCTGAGGCAGGAGAATGGCGTGAACCCAGGAGGCGGAGCTTGCAGTGAGCCGAGATTGTGCCACTGCACTCCAGCCTGGGCGACAGAGTGAGACTCCGTCTCAAAAAAAAAAAAAAAAAAAAAAAAAAAAAAGAAAACACTCTTTCTGGAGAATCTGTGAAGGGATATTTCAGAGCCTACTGTGGCCTATGAGGAAAACCTGAATATCCCCAGATAAAAACTAAAAAGAAATTGTGAAAATTCTTTGTGATGTGTGTATTAATTTCACAGAGTTAAAACTCTCTTCTATTCAGCAGTTTGGAAACACTCGTTTTCTAGAATCTACAAAGAGACATTTGGGAGTCCTTTGAGGTCTGTGGGGAAAAACTGAATATCCCCAGAGAAAAGCCAGAAAGAAGCTAACTATGAAACTAGTTTATAATGTGTGGATTCATCTTACATAGTTAAACATTTCTTTTGATTCAGGAGGTTGGAAACACTCTTTTTGGAGAATCTGTGAAGGGATATTTGGTAGGCCATTGAGGCCTATAAGTAAAAAGCGAATATCCAAAGATAAAAAAACAGAAGGAAACTATCTGTGAAACTGCTTTGTGATGCATGGATTCATCTCACAGAGTTAAAATGTTATTTTAATTCATCAGGCTGGAAACACTCTTTTTGGAGAAATTGCGAAGGGGCATGTGGGAGCCCAATGAGGCCTGATGGGAAAAGTGAATATCCTTAGAAGAAAACTAGAATGAATCTCTGTGTGAAACAGCTATGTGATGTGTGGACTTATCTCACAGAGTTAAACCTTTATTTTATTTTATTTTTTTTATTCAGCAGGTTGGAAACACTCTTTTGAGAGTATCTGCAAAGGGACATTTGGGAGCTCATTGAGGCCTATGGGGGAAAACCAAATATCCCCACACAAAAACTATGAAGAAGCTATCTGTGAATCTGCTTTGTGATTTGTGGATTCACTTCACAGAGGTAAAACTTTATTTTGTTTTAGCAAGTTGGAATCACTCTTTTTGTAGAATCTGTGAAGGGACATTTGGCAGCCCATTGAGGCCTATGGGAAAAAAATGAATATTCCCAGAAAACAAACAAGAAAGAAGCTATTGGTTAAATGACTTTGTGATGGGTGGATTCATCTCACACAGTTAAACCATTTTTCTTTGATTCAGCAGGTTAGAAGCACTCTTTTTAGAGAATCTGTGAAGGGACATTTGTGAGCACATTGAAGCCTATTTGGAGAAACTGAATATCCCCCAATAAAAACTACAAAGAAGCTATATGTGAAATTGCTTTGTGATGAGTGGATTCATCTCACAAAGTTAAGCCTATTTTTTGATTAAACAAGTTCGAAATGCTCTTGTTGGAGGATCTGTGAAGGGACATTTGGAGCCTTCTGAGGCCTATGAAAAAAAAATGAATATCCTCAGATAAAAACTAGAAGGAAGCTATCTGTGAAAGTGCTTTGTGATGTGTGGATTCATCTCACAGTGTTTTATTTTTCTTTTGATTCAGCAGTTAGAAACGCTGTTTTTGGAGAATCTGCGAAGGGACATTTGTAAGTCCATTTAGGCCTATGGGGGAAAAAAACCGAATATACCCAGATAGGAACTAGAAAGAGGTTATCTTTAAAAATGCTTTTTGATGTTTGGATTCAACTAACAGAGCTAAACCTTTTTTTTTTTTTTGGATTCACTAGGTTGGAAACACTCCTTTTGGAGAATCTGTGAAGGGACATTTTGGAGACCTTTGAGGCCTATGTGGAGTAGCAGAGTAATCCCAGATAAAAACTAGAAACAAGCTAAGTGTGAAACGGCTTTGTGATGTATGGATTAATCTCACAGAGATAAACATTTTCTTTGTTTCAGTAAGTTGGAAACACTCTTCTGGTAGAATCTGTGAAGAGACATTTGGAAGCCCATTGAGCCCTATGATAAAAAAAAAAAAGATTATCATTAGATAAAAACTTGAAAGAAACTATCTGTGGAACTGCTTTGTGATGTGTGGATTCTGCTTACAGAGTTAAATTGTTCTCTTGTTTCAGCTGGTTGGAAACACTTTTTACAGAATCTGCGAAGAGACATTCGGGAGCCCTTTGAGGCCTCTGGGTAGAAATCAAATATCCCTCGATAAAAATGTAGAAAGAAGTTGTCTGTTAAACTTCTTTGTGATGTGTGGATTCATCTCACAGAGTTAAACATTTCTTCTGATTAAGCAGGTGTGAAACAGTCTTTTTACAGAATCTATGAAGGGATATTTTGGATCCCATTGAGGCCTATGGTTTTGTGTGTGTGTGTGTGTGTGTATGTGTGTGTGTGTATATATATATGTGTGTGTGTGTGTGTAATCATATATATATATATATATATATATATATATATATATATGTGATGTGTAGAATCATCTCACAGAGTTAAAACTTTCTTTGAATTCAGCAAGTTGGAAACACTCTCACTGGAGAATCTACGAAGAGATATTTAGGCACCCATTGAGACTTACAGGGAAAAACGGAATATTTATATATATGTATATCCCCATATAAAAACTGGAAAGAAGCTATCAGTGAAACATTTTTTATGATGTGTACATTCATTTCACAGAGTTGAACCTTTCATTTGATCCAGCAAGTTGGAATCACTCTTTGTAGAGAACTTGCGAAAGGACATTTGGGAGCCCATTGAGGCCTATGGGAAAAAAATGAATATCCTCAGATAAAAACTAGAAGGAAGTTATCTGTGAAAGTGCTTTGTGATGTGTGGATTCATCTAACAGTGTTTCATTTTTCTTTTGATTCAGCAGCTTAGAAGCACTCCTTTTGCAAATTCTGTGAATGGACATTTGGGAGCCCATTGAGGCCTATTGGAAAAAACTGAATATCACCAAATAAAGATCAGATATAAGCTATCTATGAAAATGCTTTGTGATATACAGATTCTTCTCAAAGAGAAAAACTTTCTTTTGATTCAGCAGTTTGGAAACACTATTTTGTAGAATCTGAAAAAAGAAATTTGGGAGCCAATTGAGGCCTAAGGTGAAAAACTGAATACGTCCAGATAAAAACTAGAATGAAGTTATCTGTGAAACTTCTTTGTGATGTGTGGAATCATCTCACAGAGTTAAAACTTTCTTTGAATTCAGCAAGTTGGAAACACTCTCACTGGAGAATCTACGAAGAGATATTTTTAGATAAAAACTAGAAAATAGCTATCAGTGAAAGTCCTTTGTGATGTATGGATTCATCTCACAGAGCTAAACATTTCTTTAGATTCAACATTTTGGAAAAACTCTTTTTGAGAATCTGCGAAATGACATTTGGGAGCCCAAAGAGTGCTATGGGGAAAAACTGAATATTTTCAAATAAAAATTTAAAAGAAAATATCTATGAAACCACTTTGTGATGTGTGGATTCTTCTCATAGAGAAAAAACCTTTTTTTTTCATTCAGTAGTTTGGAAACACTCTTTTTATAGACTCTGAAGAAAGAAATTTGGCAGCCAATTAAAGTGTAAGTGGAAAAAACTGAATATCCCCAGAAAAAAAACTAGAATGAAGTTATCTGTGAAACTGCTTTGTGATGTGTGGATTTATCTCACAGAATTAAACCTTATTTTTATTCAGCAGGTTGGAAGCACACTTTTTGTAGAATCTGCAAAGGAAATTATGAGAGTCCTATGAGGCCTATGGTAAGAAACAAAATATCACCAGATAAAACCTAGAATGAAGCTATCTGTGAAAAAGCTTTGTCATGTGTGGATTCATCTCTCAAAATAATACCTTTCTTTTCATTCATCAGGTTGAAAACCCTCTTTTTTGGTGAATCTGTGAAAAGACACATGATCGTTCATTGAGGCCCATGGGAAAAAATTGAATATCCCATATAAAATAAAAAAAAAAAGATATCTGTGAAACTGATTTGTAATGTGTAGATTCATCTGACAGACTTAAAATTGTCTGCTTATTTAGCAGGTTGGAAACATTCTTTTTGCAGGATCTGTGAAGGGACATTCGGGAGCCCTTTGAAGCCTAAGGGGAAAAACTGAGTAACCCCAGATAAAAACTGGAAAGAAACTATCCGTGAAATTACTTTTTGATGTGTGGATTGATCCCACGGAGTTAAACCTTTCATTGTATTCAGCAGAATGTAAAACCTCTTTATGTAAAATATGTGAACTGATATTTGGGAGCCCATTGAGGTCTACATGGAAATATTGAACATTGTGAGATAAAAAACTGAAAAAAACTATCTGTGAAACTATTTTGTGATGTGTGGATTCATCTCACAGAGTTAAGCTTTTCTTTTATTTACCATGTTAGAAACATTCTCTTTGAAAATCTGGGAGAGGATATTTTGGAGCCCATTGAGGCTGATGGGGAAAAATCAAGTATCCCCAGATGAAAAATTAGAAAGAATCTATCTGTCAAACTTCTTTGTGACTTGTCCATTCATCTCACAAAGTTAAACCTTTCTTTTTATTCAGTATGTTGGAAACACTCTAATTGGAGAATCTGTGAAGGGACATTTTGGAACCCATTTAAGTCTATTGGGAAATACTGAATATCCTCAGATGAAAATCAGAAAGAAGCTATCTGTGAAATTGTTGTGTGAGGTATGGATTCATCTCACAGTGTTCAACCTTTCTTCTGATTTAACAGGTTGGAAACACTTTAATTGGAGTATCAACGAAGGGATATTTGGGAGCCCATTGGAGCCTATGGGGAAAAAGCAAATATCCCCTAATAAAAACTAGAAAAAAAAATCTGTGAAACTGCTTTTTGATGTGTGGATTTATCTCACAGAATTATGTTTTTCTTTTGATTTGGCAGTTTGGAAACACTTTTCTTGGAGAATCTGTGAAGGGACATATAGGAGACCATTGAGGTCTATAGGGTCTAACATAGTACCCCTAGATAAAAACTAGAAAAAGGGTATCTGTGAAACTGCTTTGGGATGTGTGGATTCACCTCACAGAGTTAAACATTTCTTTTGATCTAGCTGGTTGGAAACGCCCTCTTTGGATAATCTGTGAAGTGACATTTAGGAGTCCAGTGGGGCCAATGAGGAAAAGCCAAATATTCCCAGATAAAAACTAGAAAGAAACTATCTTTGAAACTGCTTTGTGATGTGTGTACTCATCTCATAGAGTCATACATTACTTTTGATTCAGCAGGTTGGCAACATTCCTTTTAGAGAAACTGCAAAGGAACACTTGGGAGCCCATTGAGGCCTATGTGAATAAACTAAATATGCCCAGATACAAATTATAAAGAATACATTTGTGAAACTACTTTGTGATGTGGAAATTCATTTCAATGGGTTGAAATTTTCTTTTGATTCAACAAGTTGGAAACAGCCTCTTTGGAGAATCTGTGAAGGGACACTTGGGAGCCCTTTGAGGCCAACGGGGAAAACTGAATATCCACAGATTAAAAAGTAGAAAGAAGCAATATGTGAAAGTGCTTTGTGATCTGTGGATTAATCTCAGAGGATTATAGCTTTCTTTTGATTCAGCAGGTTGCAAATCCTCTTTTTATAGAATATGTGAAGGACATTTTGGAGCCCTTTGAGGCCTATGGGGAAAAACCAAATATCTCCAAACAGAAAGAAGAAAAAAACTATCTGTGAAACTGCTTTATGATGTGTGGATTCATCTCACAGAGTTAAACCTTTCTTTTATTCGGCAAATTGGACAGGTTGGAAACACTCCTTTTTTGTAAATCTGCTAAAGGACATTTGGGAGCCCACTGAGGCATATTGAACATCCCCGGATAAAAACTAGAAAGAAGCTATTTTTCAAACTGCTTTGTGATGTGTTGATTCATCTCACAAAGTTAACACTTTCTTTTGGTTCAGCAGGTTGGAAACACTCTAATTGTAGAATCTGCAAAAGCACACTTTGGAGCCCATTTAGGCCTTGGGGAAACACTGAATATCCCCAGAAAAAAATTAAAAAGAAGCTATCTGTGAAACTGCTTTGTGATGTGTAAATTCATCTCACAGAGTTAAACATTTCTTTTGATTTGGCAGGTTGGAAACACTTTTTTTTGTAGAATATGCAAAGGGACATTTGCAAGCTCATTGAAGACTATGGAGAAAACCCAATTATCTTCAAATAAAAACTACAAAGAAGTTATCTGTGAAACTACTTTGTGATGTGTGGATTATTGTCACAGAGTTAAACTTTCTCCTTGATTCAGCAGGTTGGAAACACCTTTTTTTTTTTTGAGAATCTGCAAAGAGATATTTGGAGGCCCATTGAGGTCTATGGGAAAAAATGACATCCCCGGATAAAAATTAGAAAGAAGATATTTGTTAAACTACTTTGTGATGTGTGGATTCATCTGACAGAGTTAAAACTTCCTTTTGATTCAGTGGGTTGGAAACATTTATTTGTAGAATCTGCAAAGGGATATTTGGGAGTCCATTGAGGCCTATTGGGAAAAACTTCATATCCCCAGATAAAAACTAGCAAGAAGCTAACTGTGAAACTGCTTTGTGATGTCTGGATTCATCTCACAGAGTTAAGCCTTTCTTTGATTTCGCAGTTTGGAAACACTTTTTTTCAGATAACCTGTGAAGTTACATTAAGTCTTGTGGGGAAAAACTGAATATTCCCAGATACACACTACAAAGAAGCTATCAGTGAAACTGCTTTGTGATGTGTGTTTCATCTCGCAGAGTTAAAATTTTCTTTTTATTCAGCAGCTTGGAAACACTATTTTGGAGAATCTGCAAATAACCACCTGGGAGCCCATTGGTGCCTACAAAAGAAACTCAAATATACCCAGATATAAATTAGAAAGAAGTTATCTGTGAAACTGCTTTGTGATGTGTGGATTTATCTAATAGAGTTAAATCTACCTTTCCATTCACCAGACTGGATATACTCTTAATGTGGAGTCTGCAAAAATACATTTGGGAGCCCTTATGTGTCTGTGGGGAAAAACCGAATATCCGCAGATAAAATCTAGAAAGAAGATATCTGTGAAACTGCTTTTTTATGTTTGGATTCATTTCACAGATATAAGACTTCCATTTGATTCATCAGGTTGGAAACACATTTTTTGGCTAATCTGGCAAGGGATATTTGGAAGCCAATTGATGCCTATGTGAAAAAACAGAATATCCCCAGATGAAAACTAAAATGAAGCTACCTGTGAAACTGGATTTTGATGTGTGGTTTCATCTCACAGAGTAAAACAATTATTTGATTCAGCAGGCTAGACACAGTGTTTGTGGAAATTCTGCGAAGGAATATTTTGGCACACTTTGAGGCCTATGGGAAAAAAAAGAACATCTCCAGATTAAAACTAGAAAGAAGCTATTTCTGAAGCTGCTGTTTTATGTGTTGATTCATTTCACAATGTTAAGCGTTCCTTTTGATTCAGCAGGTTGTAAACACTCTTTTTGGAGAATCTGCCAAGGGACATTTTGAAGCCTATTGATGTCTAGGTGGAAAAACCAAATATCCCCAGATGAAAACTAGAAAGAAGTTTGCACTGTGATGTGTGTTTTCATCTCACAGAGTTAAACATTTCTTTTGATTCAGCAGACTAGAAACACCAATTTTGGAAAATCTGCAAAGGAACATTTAGGCGTCCATTGAGGCCTAAGGGAAAAAAGAGAATATCCCTAGATTAAAATCAGACAGAATTTTGTAAGAAACTGCTTTTTGATATGTGGTCCATCTCACAGACTTAAGCCTTTCTTTTTATTCAACAGGTTGGAAACACTCTTTTTGGAGAGTCTGTGGAGGGACGTTGGGGAACCCTTTGTGACCTATTGGGCAAGACAAAATATCCCCAGATAAAAACTAGAAAAAAGCTATCTGTGAAACTGTTTCATGATGTGTTGATTCAGCTCACAGATTTTAACCTGACTTTTGATTCATCAAGTTGGAAACACTTTTTTTCAAGAATCTGCCAACGAACATTTGGAAGCTTATTGAAGCCTATGGGGTAAAAGCAAATATCCTCAGATAAAAACTACAAAGAAGGTGTTTGTGAAACTACTTTGGGATGAGCGGATTCATCTCTAGGAGTTATACCTTTCTTTTGATTCAGCAGGTTGGAAACATTATTTTTATAGAATCTGCAAAGGGACACTTGAGAGCCCATTGAGGCTTAAGTTTGAAAAGTGAATATACCCAGATAAAAACTACAAAAAGCTATCTGTGAAACGGGTTTGTGATGTGTGGATTCATCTCACAAAATTATACCTTTCTTTATATTCAACAGGGTGGAAACACTCTTTTTGGAGAATATGCGAAGGGACAGTGGGGAGCTGATTAAGGCCAATGGGAAAAACCAAATATCCACAGATAAAAACTAGAAAGAAGCTGTCTGTGAAACTGCTTTTTGATGTGTGGATTCATCTCACAGAATTAACCTTTCTTTTGATTTAGCAGGTTGGGCACACTGTAATTGGAGAATATGCCAAGGGACATTTGGAAGCCCGTTGATGCCTATGTGCAAAAACATAATATCCCCACACTCCAATTGGAGAATCTGTGAATGGATATTTAGAAGCCCATTGATGTCTATGGTGAAAAAAAAGAATATCTCAAGATTAAAACTGGAAAGAAGCTATCTGCAAAACTGATTTGTAATGTGTGGATTCCTCTCACAGAGGTAAACCTTTCTTTTGATATAGCAGATTGGAAAAACTCTTTTTGTAGAATCTGCAAAGGGACACTTGGGAGACCATTTAGGCCCAAGGGGAAAAACCAAATATCCCCAGATAAAAACTAGAAAAGTGCTGTCTGTGAAACTGCATTCTGATATGTGAATTCATTTCACGGAGTTAAACTTTTTATTATTATTATTATTCAGTAGGTTAGAAACACTATTTTTGGAAAATCTACCAAGGGATATTTAGGAGACCATTTATGCCTATTAAACAAACTGAATATCCCCAGATGAAAACTGGAAGGAAGCTATCTACAAAACTTCTTTCTAGTGTGTGGATTCATCTCACAGAGTTACAGTTTTCTTTTGATTCAGTAGTTGAGAAACGCTGTTTTGGAAAATGTGCAAAGGAACATTTGGGAGCTTCTTGATGCCTATGGGAAAAAAAAGAATATCCCCAGGTAAAAACTAGGAAGAAGCTATCTGTGCAACTTCTTTGTGATGTATGAATTCATCTCACAGAGCAAAACATTTTTTTTTTTGATTCTATGGGTTGGAAACACTACTTTTGGAGAAATTGCCAAGGGACATTGGGAGCCCATTGAGTCCTTGGGTGAAACACAAAATACCCTGAGATAAAAATTTGGTAGAAGCTAACTGTGAAACTACTTTGTGATGTGTGGATTCATTTCACAGAGTTTAGCCTTTCTTTTTATTCACCAGGTGAGAAACACTGTTTTTGGAAAATTTGTGAAGGGACATTTAGGAGCTTATTGTTTCCCAAAAGAAAAACAAAAAACAAATATCACCAGATAAAAACTAGAAAGAAGCTATCTCTGAAATTGCTTTGTGATATGTAGATTTGTCTGACAGAGGTAAAACTTTCTTTTTATTCAGCAGGTTGGAAACACTCTTTTTGTGGAATCTGCAAAAGGAAGTTTGGAAGACCATTGAAGCGTATAGGGAAAAACCAAATACCTTCAGATAAAAACTAGAAACAAGTTACCTTTGAAACTGATTTGTGATGTGTGGATTCATCTCACAGATTTAAAACTTTCTTATGCTTCAACTCGTTGGAAACACTAACTTTTGAATGTGCAAAGGGATATTTTGGAGCCCATGGAGGCCTATGTTGAAAAATCAAATATTCCCAGATAAAAACTAAAAATAAGCTGTCTGTTAAACTGCTCTGTAATGTGTGGATTCATCTCACAGAGTTAAACATTTCTCTTGGTTAAGCAGGTTGAAAACACTTTTTGGGGGATCTGCTAAGGAATTTGGGAGCACATTGAGGCCTAAGGGAAAAAAAACACATACCCCCAGATAAAAACTAGGAGGAAGCTATCTGTGAAATTGTTTTGTGATTTTTTTCATTCATCTTACAGAGTTAAACTTATCTTTTGATTCAGCTGGTTGGAAACACTCTTTTTGGAGAATCTGTGAAGATACATTTGGGAGCCCATTGAGGCTTATGCAGAAAAACCGAATATCACCAGGCAAAAAATGGAAAGAAGCTATCTGTGAAACTGTTTTGTGATGTGTGGATTCATCTCACAAGTTAAACCTTTGTTGCAATTCAGCAGGATGGAACAATCTAATTGGAGAATCTGAGAAATGACATTTTGGAGCCCCTTGAGTCTTATGGTTAAAAACTGAATATCCCCAAATAAAGGCTAGAAATAAGATATCTGTGAAACTGCCTTGTGACGTGTGGATTCATCTCAGAGATTTAAACCTTCCTCTTAATTCTGCAGGTTGGAAACACTTCCTTTGGAGAAACTGATAAGGAACATTTGGGAACCCATGTGTCCTTAGGGGGAAACACTGAATACCCTCAGATAAATCTTGGAACAAGCTATATGTGAGACTGCTTTGTGATATCTGGATTCACCTCACAGATTCAAATTTTTGTTTTCATTTAGCATGTTGAAAACACTCATTTTTTTTTTTTTAGAATCTGTGAAGGGATATTTTGGAGCCCATTGAGCCCTAGGGATATAAACCTTATATACAGAGGTAAACACAATAAAGAAACTATCTTTGAAACTGCTTTGTGATGTGTGGATTCATCACACAGAGTTTAACATTTTGTTTGATTCAGCAGGTTAATAACACTCCTTTTGGAGAATCTGCAAAGGGACATTTTGGAGCTTATTGAGGCCAATGGGTAAAAAACGAATATCCCCCCACCACACACACAAAACCAAAAAGAAGGTATCTGAGAAACTGCTTTGTGATGTGTGGATTCATCTCACAAAACTAAACCTTTATTTTTGTTCAGCAGGTGAGAAGCACTGTTTTTGGAAAATCTGCAAAGGGGCATGTGGGAGCCCAATAATGAATCTATGAAAAAAATGAATATCCCTAGATAAAAACTAGAAAGACACTATCTGTGATTCTCCTTTTTGATGTGTGGATTCATCTCACAGAGTTCAACCTTTCTTTTGATTCAGCAGTTTGGAAACACTCTTTTTTGTAGATTCTGTGAAGGGATATTTTGGTGCCAATTGAAGCCTGTTGCAAAATATCAATTATTCCCAGATAAAAACTAGAAAGAAGGTATCTGTGAAACTGCTTAGTGATGTGTAAATTCATCTCACAGATTTAAAGTTTTCTTTCCATTCAGCAGGTTGCCAACACTCTTTTTGGCGAACCTGCAAATAAACATTGGGGACCGCATTGTGGCCTATTGGGAAAAACTGAACATCCATAGATAAAAACTAGAAAGAAGCTTTCTTTGAAACTGTTTTGTGATGTGTGGATTCACCTCACAGAGTTAAGCCTTTCTTTCGATTCAGTGTGTTGAAAACACTCTTTCTGGAGAACCTGTGACTGGATATTAAGGAGCCCATTGAGGCCTAAGGGGAAAGCCCAAATATTGAAGGATAAAAACTAATAAGAAGCTATCTGTGAAACTGCTTTGACGTGTTGATTCATCTCTGAGAGTTAAACCTTTCTTTTGATTTAGCAGGTTGGAAACACTTTTTGAAGAATCTGCAAAGGGACATTCGGTAGCCCGTTGAAGCCAATGGAAAAAAATGAAATATCCCCAGATAAAAATTAGAAAGATTTTTGTAAAACTGCTTTGCGATCTGTGGATTTATCTGAGAGAGTTAAATGTTTCTTTTAATTCAGCATGTTGGTAACATTCTTTTTGTAAAATCTGCAAATGTACATTGGGGAGGCCATTGAAGTCCAAAGGAAAAAGTGAATATCCCCAGATAATGACTAAAAAGAAGCAGTCTGTGAAAGTGTTTTGTGACGTGTAAATTCACCTCACAGACATAAAACTTTTTTTCCATTCAGCAGGTTAGAAACACGATTTTGGAGAAGGGCCATTTGGGGGCTTATGGATGGGTATAAGTAAAAACAGAAAATCCTCTGATGAAAACCAGAAAGACGCTATCTGTGAAACTGCTTTTTGGTGTGTGGATTCATCTCACAGAGTTAAACCTTTTTTGATTCAGTAGGTTGGAAACATTCTAATTGGAGAATCTGTGAATGGATATTTGAGAGCCCTTTGAGGGCTAATGTGAAAAGCTGAATATCCCCAGATAAAAACTAGAAAGAAATATCTGTGAAACTCCTTTTGTGATTTGTGGATTCGTTTCACAGAGGTAAACCTTAGTTTTGATTCAGTAGGTTAAAACATTCTTTTTTTGTAGAATCTGCAAAGGGACATTTGGGAGCCCACTGAAGCCTGTGGGGAAAAACTGAATATCCCCAGATGAAAGTTAGAAAGATACTACCTGTGATACTGTTTTAGGATGTGTGGATTCATCTCACAAAGTTAAGCTTTTCTTTTGATTCAGCAGGTTAGACACGCTCTTTTTAGAGAATCTGAGAAGGGACATTTGGAAACTCCTTAAGGTGTAAGGGGAGAAACTGAATATCTCCAGATAAAAAATAGAAGAAAGCTATCTGTGAAACTCTTTTCTGATGGGTGGATTTATCTCTCAGAGTGAAACCTTTCTTTGGTTCAGCAGGTGAGATACACTGTCTTGTTAAAATATATGAAGGGACATTTGTGAGCCCACTGATGCCTATGGGAATAAACAGAATGTCACCAGATAAAAACTAGAAAGAAACTATCTGTGAAAATGCTTTGTGACATGTGGATTCATCTGACAGAGTTAAAACTTTCTTTTGATTAAGCAGGCTGAAAACACTCTCTTTGTAGAATCTGCAAAAGGACGTTTCAGAGCCCTTTGAGGCCTATTGGGAAAAACCGAATATTCCCAGATAAAAACTAGAAAGAAGCTATCTAAGAAACTTCTTTGTGATGTGTGGATTCATCTCACAGAGCAAAACCTTTCTTTTGATTCAACAATTTGGGAAAACTCTAATTGGAGAGTCTGCAAATGGACATTTGAGAGCCAATTGAGTCCTTTGTGAAAAACAGAGTATCCCCAGATAAAAAGTTGAAAGAAGCTATCTGTGAACTCCTTTGTGATTTGTAGATTCATCTCACAGAGATAAACCTTTGTTATGATTCTTCAGGTTAGAAACAATATTTTTGTGGAATCTGCAAAAGAATATTTTGGAACCCTTTGAGGCCTAGGGAAAAAAACTGAATATCCTCAGTTATAAGTTAGAAGAAATGCTATCTGTGAAACTGTTTTTTGATGTGTGGATCCATCTAACAGAGTGAAAACTTTCTTTTGATTCAGTAGGGTAGAAATAGTCTTTTTAGAGAATCTGCAGAGGGACATTTGGCAGCCCATTAACGCCTATGGGGAAAAACGAAATATCCCCAGATAAAAACTTGAAGGAAGATATCTGTGAAACTGCTTTTTGATGTGTGATGTAATCTCACAAAGTTAAACCTTTCTCTTGATTCAGTTGGTTGGGAGCAGTCCTTTTGCAGAATCTGTAAAAGGATATTTGGGAGTCCATTTAGGCCTATATGGCAAAATGGAATATCCCCAGATAAAAACTAGAGAGAAGGTGTCTGTGAAACTGCTTTGTGATATGTCGATCTGTCTCCCAGAGTAAAAATTTTCTTTGGATTCAGCAGGTATGTAACACTCTTCTTGGAGAAACTGTAAAGGGACACTTGGGAGCCCATTGAGACCAACGGGGGAAAATGGAATATCCCCAGAAAAAACTAGAAAGAAGCTATCTGTGAAACTTCTTTGTGATGTGTAGAATCATCTCACACATTTAAACCTTTCTTTTTATTCAATAGGTTTGAAACACTATCTTGGGAAAATCTATGAAGGGATATTTAAGAGATCATTGAGGACTATGGAGAAAAACTGCATATCCTTGGGTAAAAACTAGAAAGAAGTTATCTGTAAAACTGCTTTGTGTTTTGTGGATTCACCTAAGAGAGTTAAACTTTTCTTTGGATTCACCACATTAGAAACAGTCTTTGTAAAATCTGCAAAGAAACATTTGGGAACCCTTTGAGGCCTATGAAGAAAAACTGAATATCCCCAGTTAAAAAGTAGAAAGAAGCTATCTGTGAAACTGCTTTGTGATGTGTGAATTCGTGTAAAAGAGATAAAACTTTCTTTTGACACAGGAGGTTGGAAACAATTTTTTTTTTGAATATACATTGGGAGATTTGGGAACCCATTGAAGCCTATGGAGAAAAACCAAATATCCCCAGATAAAAACAAGAAAGACGCTGTCTGTGAAACTGCTTTGTGATGTCTGGATTCATCTCACAGAGTTAAACCTTTGCTTGATTCAGCAGGTTGGAAAGACTCTTTTTGGAGAATCTGCAGAGGGACAGTTTGGAGCACATTGAGGCCTATGGGGAAAAAGAAAATACACCTAGATGGAAACTAGAAAGTTGTTGTCTGTAAATCTGCTTTGTGATGCTGGATTCATCTCACAGATTTAAGCCTTTCTATTGATTCAGCAGGTTGGAAACACTCGAATTGGAGAATCTTTGAAGACACATTAGGAAGCCCATTAAGGCCTGTGAATGAAAATGGATATACCTAGATACAAACTAGAAATAAGCTATCTGTGAAACTTTTTCGGGTTGGGTGGATTACTGTAAGAGAGTTAAACTATTTTTGGATTCAGTAGGTTAGATGCACTCTTTTTGTAGAATATGCAAAGGGACATTTCATAGCCCACTGAGGACTATGGGGAAAATCTGAATAACCCCCTTAAAAACTAGAAGGAATCTTTCTGTGAAACTAGTTTGTGAGGTGTGAATTCATCTCACAAAATTTAACCGTTCCTTTGATTCAGCAGGTTGGAAACACTCTTTTTGTAGAATCTGTACAAGGACATTTCGGAGCCCATTGATGCCTATGGAGAGAAACTGGATATCTCCAGAAAAAAATTAGAAAGAAGTAATCTGTGAAACTGCTTTGTGATGTGTGGATTTGTCTCACATACCTAAACCTTTATTTGATCCACAAGGTTGGAAACACTCCTTTTAGAGAATCTGCAAGGGGACATTTCAGAGTTCATTGAGGCCTATGGGGAAAACCCTAATATTTCCAGATTAAAAACTAGAAAGAAGATATCTTTGAAACTGCTTTGTGATGTGCGGATTCATCACACAAAATTAAACGTTTCTTTTGATTCACCAGGTTGGAAACACTCTTCTAGTGAAATCTGCGAGGGGACAATTTTGAGCCCATTGAAGTCTATGGGACAAAACTGAATATCCCCAGGTATAAACCAATAAGAAGCTATCTGTGAAACTCCTTGGTGAGGTTTGGATTCATCTTACAGAGATAAACCTTCGTTTCTATTCAGTAGGCTGGAAACACTTCTTTCAGAGAGTCTGCGAAGGTACTTGTGAAAGTCCATGAGGCGTAAGGATAAAAAAACAATGTATCTAGATAGAAACTAGAAAGAAGCTATCTGTAAAACGGCTTTGTGATGTGTGGATTCATCTCACAGAGTTAAACCTTTCTTTTGATTTAGCAGGTTGGAAACATTCTTTTTGGAGAATGTGTGGAGGGACATTTTGACATTCATTGAGGTCTATGGGTATAAACAGAATATTCCCAGATAGAAACTAGAAAGAAGTTATCTGTGAAACTGCTTTGTGATGTGTGGACTCATGTCACTGAGTTTAAGCTTTCTTTTTATTTAGCTCTTTGGAAACACCTTTTTTGCAGTATCTGTGAAAAGATATTTTGGAGTCCACTGATGCCCATGAGGCAAAACTGAATATCACCTGATAAGAACTATAAGGAAGCTATCTCTGAAACTGCTTTGTGATTGGTTGGTTCATCTCAAAGAAGTAAAATTTTCTTTTAATTCAGAAGGTTGGAAGCACTCTTTTTGGAGAATCTGCAAAGGGACATTTGGGAGCCCATTCTGGCCTATGGAAAAAAACCCAGTTATTCCCATAAAAACTAGAGAGAAGCTATCTTTGAAACTGCTTTGTGATTTGTGGATTCATCTCACGAGTTAAAATTTTTGTTTCAGCCAGTTGAAAATGCTCCTTTTGAAGAAACTGTGAAAAGACATTTGGGAGCCCATTGGGACTGTGGGATAAAACTGAATATTCCCAGATATAAATGGGAAAGAAACTATCTATGGAACTGCTTTTTGATATGTGTATTCATCTCACAGTGTTAAACCTTTCTTTTGATTCAGCAGGTTGGAAACACTCTTTTTGCAGAATCTTCAAAGGAACATTTGGGAGGCCATTGAAGCTTACGGGGCAAAATCAAACATCTCCAGGTAAAAACTAGAAAGAAGCTATCTGTGAAATTGCTTTGTGATGTGTGGATTCATCTCCCAGAGTTAAACCTTTCTTTTTATTCATATGGTTGGAAATACTATTTGGAGAATCTGTGATAGGACTTTTGGGAGCCAATTAAGGTCAATGGGAAAAAAAAAGAATATCCATAGATACAAACTGGAAAGAAGCTACCTTTGAAAGTGCTTTGTGATTTGTGGATTCAGCTCACAGAGTTAAACATTTATTTTAATTCAGCAGGTTGTAAACATTCTTTTTGGAGCATCAGTGAAAGGACATTTTGGAGCCCATTGTGGTTTATAGGGAAAAACGGAATATCCCCAGGTAAAAACTAGAAAGAATATATCCATAAAACTGCTTTGTGATGCGTGGATTCATCCTGCAGAGTAAAGTTTCTTTTGATCCATCAGTTTGAAAACTGTCTCTTTGGAAAATCTGTAAAGGGGCATTTTGGAGGCCATTGAGGCCTGTGGGTTAAAACAGAATATTCCCAAATAAAAAATAGAATATAGCTGTCTCTGAAACTACTTTGTAATGTGTGGATTCATATCACAGAGTTTAATCTTTCCTTTGATTTGGCAGGTTGAAAGCACTGTTTTTGAAGAATCTGCATAGGGACATTTTGGAGTCCCATGAGGCCTATGGCAAAAAGATAAATAACCCCAGGTAAAAACTAAAAAGAAACTATCGTGAAACTGCTTTGTTTGTGTGGGTTCATCTCACAAGTTAAAACTTTATGTTGTTTCAGCCTGTTGGAAACCATCTTTTTGCAGTATCTGCGAAGGGACATTTTGGAGCCTAGGAGGACTATGGGAAAAAAAAATAAACATTCCCAGATAAAAACTGGAAAGAAGCTATCTGTGAAACTGCTTTGTGATATGTGGATTCATCTCACAAAGCTTAATCTTTCTTTTGACTCAGCAGATTAGAAACACTTCTTTTGGAGAATCTGCGAAGGGAAATTTGGGAGCCCATTGAGGGCTATAGGGCAAAAACCGAATACCCCAGATAAAAACTACAAAGAAGCTATTGTAGAAATGACTTTGTGATGTGTGGCTTCATCTCACAGACTTAAACGTTTCTTTTGATTGAGCAGGTTGGAAACACTATTTTTGCAGAAAATGTGAAAAGACATTTTGGAGCCCAGCCCATAGAGGCAATGGCAAAAACCAAATATCCTCAGATAAAAACTAGGAAGAAGATATCTCTGAAACTCCCTGTGATAGGTGAATTCATCTCACAGAGTTAAACCTTCCTTTTTATTCAGACGATTGGAAACACTCTTTTTAAATAATCTGCGAAGGGACATTTGGGAGTCCTTTAAGGCTGTGAAGAAAAACCAAATATCCCAACATAAAAACTAGAAAGAAGCTGTCTGTGAAACTGCTTTGTAATCTGTGGATTCACCATAAAAATTAAACCTTTCCTTTGATTCTGTAGGTTGGAAGCACTATTTTTGGAGTATCTGTGAAAGGATATTTTGGAGCCCATTGAAGTTTATGGGGAAAACACAAATATCCCCAGATAAAAACTCAAAAAAAGCTATCTGCAAAACTGCTTCATGATATATGGATTCATCTCAAAGAGTTGAAACTTTCTTTTGATTCAGTAGATAATAAATACTCTTTTTGGAGACTCTGCAAAGGGATATTTTGGGACCCATTGAGACCTGTAGGGAAAAACCGAATATCCCAACATAAAAACTAGAAAGAAGATATCTTTGAATCTGCTTTGTGATGTGTGGATTCATGTCACAGAATTAAACCTTTCTTTTGATTCATCAGGTTAGAAACACTCTTTTTGGTCAATCTATGGCTTACTTTGGGAGCCCTTTAAGGCCAAAATAAACTCAGATAGAAACCAGAAGGAAATTATCTGTGAAACTACTTTGTGATGTGTGGATTTATCTCACAGAGTTAAAACTTTGCTTTGGTTCAGCAGGGTGGAAACACTGGAGAATCTGTGAAGGGACATTTCAAAGCTCATTGAAATCTATGAGTAAATGTGAGTATCACAAGACAAAAACTGGAAAGAAGCTATCTGTGAAAGTGCTTTGTAATGTGTAGATTAATCTTACAGAGTTAAACCTTTCTTTTGATTCAGCAGGTAGGAAACACTCTTTTTAAAGGTTCTGCAAAGGGACATTTGGAAGCTCATTGAGGCCTGTTGGGAAAACCAATTATCCCTAGATAAAAGCAGAAAGAAGCTATCTGTGAAACTACTTTGTGATAGGTAGATTCATCTCACAGAGTTAAACCTGCCTTTTGATTCAGCCGGTTGGAAACACTCTTTTGGCAGAATCTGCAAAAAGACATTTTGGAGCCTATTGAAGCCTATGGGGGCAAACCCGAATATCCCAAGATAAAAACTAAGTAGAAGATATGTGTGAAATTGCTTTGTGATGTGTGGATTCATGTCACAGAGTCAAACCTTTATTTGGATTCAGGATGTTGGATGCAGTTTTTTGAAAAATCTGCAAAGGGACATTTGGGTGCACATTGAGGCATATGGGGAAAACAAAATATCCCAAGATAAATCCTTGAAAGTAGTTATTTGTGAAACTGCTTTGTTATGTGTGGATTTGTCTCACAGAGCTTAAACATTCTGTTTAATCAGCAGGTTGGAAACACTCTTTTTCAGAATCTGGGAAAAGACATTTTGGACCCCCCTGATGCCTATGAGGCAAAGCTGAATATCCTCCAATTAAAAACTATAAAGAAGCTATCTGTGAAACTTCTTTGTGTTGTGTGGATTCACATCACAGAGATAAAAGTTTTCTTTGATTCAGCAGTTTGGAAATTATCTTTTTCGAGTGTCTACGAAGTGACATTTTGTAGCCCATTGTGGCCTATGGGTAAAAGTCGAATATCCACAGATAAAAACTACAAGGAGCTATCTCTGAAACTGCTTTGTGATGTAGTGATTCATGTCACAGAATTAAAACTTTCTTTTGATTCAGCAGGTTGATAACATTCCTTTTGGCAAATTTGTGAAGGGACATTTTGGAGCTCATTCAAACATATGGATAAGAACTGAAGAAAAAAACTAGGAAGAAGCTATCTGTGAAATTGCTTTGTGACCTGTGGATTAGTCTCAGAGATAAACCTTTCTTTTGATTCTGCAGGTAGGAAAATCTCTCTTTGGAGAATGTCTGATTGGACATTTGAAAGCTCATTGAGATCTATGGATAAAAGTTAAATATCCCCAGATGAAAAATAGAAAGAAGCTATCCCCGAAGTTGCTTGATGATGTGTAGATTAATCTCATGGAGTTAAGCCTTTCTTTTGATTCAGATTTTTGGAAACACTCTTTTTGAATAATCTGCAAAGGGACATTTGAAATCCCATTGAGGCCTTTGGGGAAAAACCAAATATCCCCAGACAAAAACTAGAAAGAATCTATTTGTGAAACTGCTTTGTGATGTGTGGTTTCATCTCATGGTGTTAAACCTCCCTTTTGATTCAGCATTTTGGAAACACTCTTTGTGTAGAATTTGTGAAGAGACATTTGGGAGCCCACTGAGGCCTATGAAAAATAAACGAATCTTCCCAGATAAAAATTAGAAAGAAGCTATCTGTGTAACTGCTTTGTGATGTTTGGATTCATCTAAAAGAGTTCAAACATTGCTTTAATTTAGGAGGTTAGAAACACTCTTTTTGTAAAATCTGAGAAGGGACATTTGAGAGCCCATTGTGGCTTATGGGAAAAAATGAATATCCCCAGATAAAAATTGAAAAGAAGCTATCTGTGAAACTACTCTGTGATATGTGGATTCATGTCACAGAGGTAAACCTTTCTTTTGATTCAGCAGACTGAAAGCACTATTTTTGGAGAATCTATGAAGAAACATTTGAAAGCCCATTGGGGGATGTGGGGAAACACCAAATATCCATAGAAAATATTAGAATGAAGCAATTTCTGACATTGCTTTCTGATGTGTGGATTCATCTCACAAAGTTAAACATTTCTTTTAATTCAGCAGGTTGGAAACCCTCTTTTTGGAGAATCTGCAAAGGGACATTTGGGACCCTATTGAGGCCTGTGGGCCAAAATGGAATATTCCCAGATAAAAACTAGAAATAAGTAGTCTGTGAATCTGCTTTGTGATGTGTGGATTCAAATCATATGTTAAACCTTTGTTTTGATTCAGGACGTTGGAGACACTATATTTTTTAGAACCTGTGAAGGGACATTTGGGGCCCATTGAGGCCTATGGGAAAAAACTGAATATCCCCAGATAAAAACTAGAATGAAGCTATCTGTGAAACTGCTTTGTGATGTGTAGATTCATATAACAGAATTAAACCTTTCTGTTGATTCAGCAGGTTTTAAACACTCTTTTTGGAATATCTGCAAAGGGACATTTTGGAGCCCATTGAAGACTATGGGGAAAACCCAAATAACCTCAGATAAAAACTAATAAGAAGATACCTGTGAAATTACTTTGTGATACACAGATTCATCTCACAGAGTTAAGTTTTTCTTTTGATTCAACAGGTTGGAAACAATCTTTTCATACACTCTTCAAAGGGACATTTTGGAGCCCATTAAGGCCCAGGGAAAAAGCGAATATCCTCACATAAAAACTGGAAACAAGCTATTGGTGAAACTGCCTTGTGATGTGTCTATTCCTCTCACAGAGTTAATTCTTTATGATGATTCTGCTGGTTGAAAACAATCTTTTTGTAGAATCTGTGGTAGGACATTTGGGAGCTCTTTGAGTCCATGGAGAAAAACTGAATATCCCCACATAAAAACTAGAAAGAAGTTTTCCTTATCCGTGAAACTGCTTTGTGATGTGTGAACTTATCTCACAGATGTAAAGCTTTTGTTTGATTCAGCAGGAGGAAACACTGTGTTTAGAGAATCAGTGAAGGATTGTTTTGGAGCCCATTGAGGCCTATTGGGAAAAACTGAATATCCCCAGATAAAAATTAGTAAGAAGCTATCTGTGAAACTGCTTTGCTTTGTGTGGATTCACCTCAAAAAGTTAACCTCTTTTTTGATTCAGCAGGTTGCAAACACTATCTTTGGTGAATTTGCAAAGGGACATTTGCAAGTCCATCTTGCAGTCTATGGGGAAAAACAGAATATCCCCAGATAAAAAATACAAAGAAGCTATCTGTGAACATGCTTTGTGATGTGTGGATTCATCTCAGAGAGTTAAACCTTTCTTCTGATTCAGCAGGTTGGAAACACATTTCTGTAGAATGTGCAAGGAGACGTTTGGGAGCCCATTGCAGCCTATGGGGAAACACCAAATATCCTTAGATATAAACTAGAAAGAAGCTAATGTGATACTGCTTTTAATGTGTGGATTTATCTTACAGAATTATACTTCTATCTTGATTCAACAGGCTGGAAAAACTCTTATTGTAGAATCTGTGAAAAAACATTGGGGAGCCCATTGAAGCCTACGGATAAAAACTGAACATTCCCAGATAAAAGATACAAAGAAAATATCTGTGAAATTACCTTTTGATGTGTGGATTAATCTCACAAAGTTAAACCTGCCTCTTGATTAAGCAGGTTGCAAACACACTTTTTGTAGAATATGCAAAAATACATGTGGGAGCCCATTGAGGCCTATGGGAAAAAAACAGAATATCCCCCAATAATAACTAGAAAGAAGATGTCCGGGAAACTGCTTTGTTATGTGTGGATTCACCTCACAGAAGTAAAGTTTCTTTTGATTCAGCAGGTTGAAAATGCTTTCTATGTAGAATCTGCAAAGACATTTGGCAGCCAATGAGACCTATGGAGAAAAAACGAATATCCCCAGATAAAAACTAGAGAGAAGCTATCTGTGAAACTGATTTAAAATGTAAGGATTCATCTCACAGATTTAAACCATTCTTTTGATTCAGCAGTTGGAAACACTCTTTTTGGAGGATCTGCAAAGGGACATTTGGAAGACCAATGAGGCCTATTGGGAAAAACTGAATATTCCCAGATAAAAACTAGAAAGAATCTATATGTGAAACCTCTTTGTGACGTTTGACTTCATCTCACAGAGCAAAACCTTTCTATTGATACAGCAGGTTGAAAACATTCTTTATGGAGAATCTATGAAGGGACATTTGGGAGCCCATTGAGACCTATGGAGAAAAATAAAATATTCCTGGATAAAAACTAGAGAAAAGCTGTCTGTGAAACTGATTTGTGACGTGTGGATTCTTCTCATAGGGATAAACTTTTCTTTTGATTCAGCCAGTTGGAAACATTCTTTTTGGATAATCTGTGAAGGGACATTAGGGAGCCCATTGAAACCTATGGGGAAAAAAACAAATGTCCCCAGATAAAAACTACAAAGATCCTATCTGTCAAACTGCTTTCTGATGTGTGACCTCATCTCACAGAGTTAAATCTTTCTGCTGATTCGGGAGGTTGGAAGCATTTTTTTTTTTCCAAGAATCTGCAAAAGGAGCCCATTGTGGCCTGTGGAATAAAACAGAATATCCCCAGATAAAAACTAGAAAGAAGCTATCTGTGAAACTGCTTTGTGATGTTTGGATTCATTGCACAGAATTAAATCTTTGTTTTTGATTAAGCAGGTTGGAAGCACTCTTTTTGGAGAATCAGTGAAAGAACATTTGGGAGTGCATTGAGGCCTACGGGGAAAAATAAAATATCCACAGGTAAAAACTAGAAAGAAGCTATCTGTGAAACTGCTTTGTGATGTATGGATTCATCTCAGAAAGTTAAACTTTTCCTTTGATTCAGTAGCTTGATATCAGTCTTTTTGCAGAATCTACAAAAAGACATTTTGGAACCCATTGAGGCCTAAGTGACAAAACTATATAACCCCAGATAAAAACTAGAAAGATGGTATCTGTGTAACTGCTTTGTGATGTTTGGATTCATCTCACAGAGTTAAACCTTTCTTTTGATTCAACAGGCTTAAACATTCTTTTTGGATAATCTATGAAGGGAGATGTGGACCATTGAAGCCAAAGGCAGAAAACGAAATATTCCCAGAAGAAAAAAAAAAAACTAGAAAGAAGCTATCTGTGAAACTGATTTTTGATATGTGCATTTATCTCACAGAGTTAAATTTTTTTATTAAGGAAATAGACAACTGTCTTTTTGTAGAATCTGCAATGGAACATTTTGCATCCCACTGAGGCCTGTGGGGAAAAATCCAATATCACCTGATAAAAAGGAGACAGAAGCTATCTGTTAAACTTCTTTCTGATGTGTGGATTCACCTCACAAAGTGAAACCTTTCTTTTGATTTAGCAGGTTGGAAACACTCTTTTTGGAGAATCTGCGAAGGGACAATTCAGAGCCCATTGAGGACTATGGGGAATAACCGAATATCCCCAAATAAAAACGAGAAAGAAACTATTTGTGAATCTGATTTGTGATGTGTGGATTCATCCCACAGAGTTAAACATTTCCTTTGATTCAACAGGTTGTAAACACTCTTTTTGGAGCACTTGCAAAGGGACATTTGGGAGCCTATTTAGGCCTATTGGAAGAAAATAAACATCCCAAGATGAAAACTAGAAAGAAGCTATCTGTGCAACGGCTTTCTGATGTGTGGATTCATCTCACAGAGTAAAAGCTTTCTTTTTATTCAACAGGTTGGAAACACTTTCTTGGAGAATCTGTGCAGCGATATTTGGGAGCCAATTGAGGACTATGAGTCAATATCAAATATCCCCAGATAAAAACTAGAAAGAAAACATCTGTGAAACTGCTTTTTGTCGTGTGGATTCATTTCACAGAATTAAGCCTTTATTTCAATCCAATAGGTTGGAAACTCTTTTTGGAACAACTGCAAAAGTACATTTTGGTGTTTGTTGAGGCCTATGGGGAGAAGGGGAAT
Source organism: Papio anubis (assembly GCF_008728515.1). Classification (NCBI taxonomy): domain Eukaryota; kingdom Metazoa; phylum Chordata; class Mammalia; order Primates; family Cercopithecidae; genus Papio; species Papio anubis. Next base: position 255,719 of record NW_022165096.1, read on the forward strand.
ATCCCTAGATAAAAACTAGAAAGAACATAACTGTTAAACTGCTTTTTGATGTCTGGATTCATCTCACAGAGTTAAACCTTTGTTTTGATTCAACAGGTTGGAAACAGTTTTTTTTTGTAGAATCTGCAAAGGGACGTTTGGGAGTACATTGAAGCCTATGGGTCAAAATAAAATAAACCCAGATAAAAAAATAGAAAGAAAATATCTGTAAATCTGCTTTGTGATGGGTGGATTCAACTCGTGAAGTTAAACTTTTGTTTTTATTTAGCAATTTGGACACATTCTTGTTTTAGAGTCTGTGAAGGGACATTTGGGAGCCCATTGAGGCCTAAGGGGAAACAGAATATCTCCAGTTATAAACTACAAAGAAGCTATGTTTTAAGCTACTTTGTGATGTTTAGATTCATCTCATGGAGTTCAACCATTCTTTTGATTCAGCAGGTTAGAAACACTCTTTTTGGAGAATCTGCAAAGGGATATTTATGAGCCCATTGAGGGTTATGATGAAAAACAGAATATCCCCAGATAAAAATTAGAAAGAAGCTATCTGTGAAACTGATTTGTAATGTGTGAATTCACCTCAGAGGATTAAACCTTTTTTAAATTCAGGAGTTTGGGAATCCTCTTTTCAGAGATTGTGAAGGAACATTTGGGATCCCTTTGAGGCCTATAAGGAAAACTGAGTATACTCAGATGAAAACTAAGAAGAAGCTATTTGTGTAATGAAGTAGTCTGTGAAATTGCTTTTTGATTTGTGCATTCATCTCACAGAGTTAAACTTTTCTTTTGATTCAGTACGTTGAAAACACTCTTTTTGGAACATCAGCAAAGGTACATTTAGGTGTTTGTTGAGGACTGTGGGGAAAAACTGCATATCCCCATATAAAAACTAGAAAGAAGATAACTGTGAAACTGCTTTGTGACATCTGGATTCATCTCACAGAGTTAAACCTTTCTTTTGATTCAAGAGGTTGAAAACATTTTTTTAAATGTAGAATCTGCAAAGGGACATTTGAAGCACATTGAGGCCTATGGGGGAACAGTGAACATACATAAATAAAAACTAGAAAAAAGTTTTATGTGCATCTGCTTTGTGTTGTACAGATTTATCTCACAGAGTTAAACCTTTCTTTTGATTCAGCAGGTTGGAAATGTTCTTTTTGTAGACTCTGTGAAGGGACATATGGGAGCCCAATGAAGCCTATGGGAAACAACTGAATATCTCCAGATAAAACTGACAGAGAAACTATCTGTGAAACTACTCTGTGATGTGTAGATTTATCTCATGGAGTTTAAACATGTCTTTTTATTTAGCAGGTTGGAAATACTCTTTTTGTAGAATTTGTGAAGGGACATTGGTAGCCCATTGAGGCTTAAATGGAAAAACCAAATATCCCCAGATAAAAACTAGAAAGAAGCTATCTGTGAATCTACTTTGTGATGTTTGGATTCATCCCACAAAGTTAAACCATTCTTTTGATTCAGGAGGCTGAAAACACTCGTTTTGGCGAATCTGCAAAAGGAAATTTGAAAGCCCTTTGAAACCTGTGGGAAAAATACAGATATCCTCAGATAAAAACTACAAAGAAACTATCTGTGAAACTGCATTGTGATGGGTCGACTCATCTCACAGAATTAATTGATTCAGCAGGTTGGAAACCCTGAACTGAAAATCTGTCAATGAACATTTGTAAGTCCTTTGGTGGAAAACCAAATATCCCCAGATAAAAACTAGAAAAAAACGTATCTGTGAAACTGGCTTCTGAGGTGTGGATTCATCTCAGAGTTAAAACTTGGTTTCGATTCAGCAGGTTGGAAACACTGTTTTTGGAGAATCTGCAGGGCCATTTGCAAGCTTATTGAGGCCTACATGGAAAACATTGAATATCCACATATAAAAACTAGAAAGAAGCTACCTGTAAAAGTGCTTTGTGATGTGTGGATTCATCTTAGAGTGTTAAAACTTTCTTTTGATTCAACAGTTTTAAAACACTTCTCTTGTATCTGTGAAGTGACATTTGGGAGCCCATTGAGGCCTAAAAGGCAAAATGGAATATCCCCACATAAAAACTACAAGGAAGCTAAGTGTGAAACTGTTTGTGATGTATGGATTCACAACACAGAATTAAACTTCTCCTTTGATTCAGCAAGTTGCACACATGCTTTTTGTAGAACCAGTAAAGGAACACTTGGAAGCCCATTGAAGGTTGTGAGGAAAAATTCAATATCCCCAGATAAAAACTAAAATGAAACTGTCTGTGAAACTGCCTTGTGATGTATGGATTCATACCACAGAGTTAAATTTATTTTTGATTCAGTCGATTGGAAACACTCTTTTTCGAGAATATATGAAGGGACATTTTGGAGCCCATTGAGGCTTATGGGAAAAACCAAATATCACCAGAAAGAAACTAGAAAGAAGTTATTTGTGAAACTGCTTTGTGATGTGTGGATTCGTCTCACAAAGTTCAACCTTTCTTTTGATTCAGCAGGTGGTGAACAGTCCTTTTGTAGAATCTGTGAAGAGACATTTTGTAGTACATTGAGGCCTATAGTTACAAACAAATATCCCCAGATAAATACTTGAAAGAAGCTATCTGTGAAACTGCTTTGTGATCTGTGAATTCATCTCACAGATTTACACCTTTCTGTTAATTCAGCAGATTAGAGACAGTCCTTTTGTAGAATCTGTGAAGGGATATTTGGGAGTGCATTGAGGCCTATGGTGACAAATAAATATCCCCAGATAAATACTAGAAAGAAGTTATTTGTGAAACTGTTTGTGGTGTGTGGATTCATCTCACAAAGGTAAATCTTTGCTTGATTCAGCAGGTTAGAAACACTTATTTTGGAGACTCTGTGAAGGGACATTCAGTAAACCATTGAGGCATGTGGGGGAGAATTGAATGTCCCTGGATAAAAACTAAGAAGTTATCAGAGAAACTGCTTTGTGATGTGTGGACTTATCTGACAGAGTTAAAACTTTTTTTTTTTTTAATTCAGCATGTTGGAAACACCCTTTCTGGAGAATCCGTGAAGGGACACTTGGGAGCACATTGAGGTCTTTGGGGAAAATCTGTATATCCCATTATAAAAACTAGAAAGAAACTATCCCTAAAACTGCTATGTGATGAGTTTATTCATCTCACTGAGTCAAACATTTATTTTGATTCAGTAGGTTGGAAATACTTTTATTATAGAATCTGCAGAGACATTTAGGAACCCATTCAGGCCTGTGTAAGAAAACTTAATATCCCGAGATAGAAACTAGAAAGTAGCTATCTGTGAAACTGCTTCGTGATGTTTGGATTCATCTCACAATGTTCAAGCTTTCTTTTTATTCAGCAGGTTGGAAACACTGTTTTTGGAGAATCTGCAAAGTAATATTTGGGAGCCCGTTGAGGGCTATGGTGAAAAAGCAAATATCTCAAAAAAAAAAAAAGAAGCAATTTGTGAAACTTTTCGTGGTATATAAATTCATCTCACAGAATTAAACTTTTCTTTTGATTAAGCAGGTTGGAAACCCTCCTTTTGGATAATCTGTGAAGTGACATTTAGCAGTCTTAACCCTCCTTTTGGATAATCTGTGAAGTGATATTTGGCAGTCTATTGAAACATATGGGCCAGAATGGAATAGTCAAAGATAAAATTAGAAAGAAGTTTTCTGTGAAACTGCTTTGTGATATGTGGATTCATCTCAAAAAGTTAAACCTTTCTTTTGATTCAGCGGGTTGGAAACACTCTTTTTATAGAACCTGTGAAGAGACATTTGGGAGCCCAATGAGGCCTATGAGGAAAAGCAAACATCAATAGATAAAAACTAGAAAGAATCTAGCAGTGAAAATGCTGTGTGATGTGTGGATTCATCTCAAAATGATAACATTTTCTGTTGATTCAGTAGGTTGGAAACACTCTTTATGTCATATCTGCGAAGAAACCTCTGGGAGTCCATTGAGGCCTATGGGGAAAAAGTGAATAACCCCAGATGAAAATTAGAAGTTATGTGTGAAAATTATTTGTGATGTGTGGATTCATCTTGCAGTGTTAAGCCTTTTTTTTTTTTTTTATTCAGCAGGTTGGAAACGCGCTGTAGAATCTCTGAAGAGACATTTGGGAGTCCATTAAGGTCTATGGGGAAGAACCGAATATCCCAATAAAAACTAGAAAAAAAAAATCTGTGAAACTTCTTTATGATGTGGAGAGTCATTTCACAGAATAAAATGTTTGGTTTAATCCAGGAGGTTGGAAACACTCTTTTTGTAGAATCTGTGAAGGAATATTTGTGACCCCATTAAGGCCTATGGAAAAAAAAATCATAACCAGATAAAATTAGAAAGAAGCTATCCGTGAAACTGGTTCTTGATGTGTGGATTCAACTCACAGAGTTAAACCTTACTTTTGATTCATCTGGTTGGAAACACTCTTTTTGGAGGATTTGTGAAAAGACATTTGTGAGCTCCCTGAGGCCTATGGGGAAAAATCGAATATCCCCATAGAAAAACTGCAAAGAAGTAATCCGTGGAACTGCTTTGTGATGTGTGGATTCATCTCACAAAATTAAAGCTTTCTTTCAATTCAGCAGGTTGGAAACCTCTTTTTTTTGGATAATCTGTGAATTTACATTTGGGAGCAATTTGAGACCTATTGGGTAAAAATAATATTCCCACGTAAATACTAGAAATAAGCTATGTGTGAAACTGCTTTGTGATGTGTGAATTAAGCTCAGAGTTAAACCTTTTTTTTGATTCAGCAGGGTGGAAAACTCTTTTTTATGAATATGTGAAGTGACATATTGGAGCCCCTTGAGGCCTACGGGGAAAAACCAAATATCCCCATATAAAAACTACAAAGAAGCTATCTGTGAATCTGCTTTGTGATGTGTGAATTCATCTCACAGAGTTTAACCTTTCTTTTGTATTCTTTTTTTCTAATTTATTTATTATTATTATACTTTAAGTTGTAGGGTACATGTGCATAACGTGCAGGTTTGTTACATATGTATACTTGTGCCATGTTGGTCTGCTGCACCCATCAACTCGTCATTTACATCAGGTATAACTCCCAGTGCAATCCCTCCCCCCTCCCCCCTCCCCATGATAGGCCCCGGTGTGTGATGTTCCCCTTCCTGAGTCCAAGTGATCTCATTGTTCAGTTCCCACCTATGAGTGAGAACAAGCGGTGTTTGGTTTTCTGTTCTTGTGATAGTTTGCTAAGAATGATGGTTTCCAGCTGCATCCATGTCCCTACAAAGGACGCAAACTCATCCTTTTTTATGGCTGCATAGTATTCCATGGTGTATATGTGCCACATTTTCTTAGTACAATCTGTCACTGATGGACATTTGGGTTGATTCCAAGTCTTTGCTATTGGGATAGTGCTGCAATAAACATACGTGTGCATGTGTCTTTATAGCAGCATAATTTATAATCCTTTGGGTATATCCCCAGTAATGGGATGGCTGGGTCATATGGTACATCGAGTTCTAGATCCTTGAGGAATCGCCATACTGTTTTCCATAATGGTTGAACTTAGTTTACAATCCACCAACAGTGTAAAAGTGTTCCTATTTCTCCACATCCTCTCCAGCACCTGTTGTTTCCAGACTTTTTAATGATCGCAATTCTGACTGGTGTGAGATGGTATTTCATTGTGGTTTTGATTTGCATTTCTCTGATGGCCAGTGATGATGAGCATTTTTTCATATGTCTGTTGCCTGTATGAATGTCTTCTTTTGAGAAATGTCTGTTCATATTACTTTGCCCACTTTTGATGGGGTTGTTTGTTTTTTTTTCTTGTAAGTTGTTTGAGTTCTTTTGTAGGTTCTGGATATTGGCCCTTTGTCAGATGGTAGATTGCAAAATTTTCTCCCATTCTGTAGGTTGCCTGTTCACTCTGATGGTAGTTTCTTTTGCTGTGCAGAAGCTCTTTAGTTAATTAGATCCCATTTGTCAGATTTTGGCACGTTTTGGTGTTTTAGACGTGAAGTCTTTGCCCATGCCTATGTCCTGAATGGGTACTACCTAGGTTTCCTCCTAGGATTTTTATGAATGGGCTATATTTTGGTCTAGCATTTAAGTCTCTAATCCCATCTTGATTAATTTGTCCTATAAGGGTAAGGAAAGGATCAGTTTCCAGCTTTCTACTTATGGCTAAGTCAATTTCCCAGCACCATTTATTAAATAGAATCCTTTCCCCATTTCTTGTTTTTTTCTCAGGTTTGTCAAGATCAGATGAAAACGTAGATGTGGTGGTATTATTTCTGGGGATCTGTTCTGTTCCATTGGTCTAGATCTCTGTTTGGTACCAATTACCATGCTGTTTTGGATTACTGTAGCCTTGTAGTATAGTTTGAAGTCAGGTAAGCGTGATGCCTCAGCTTTGTTCTTTTGACTTGGGATTGTCTTGGAGGTCACGGAAAAACAATTTTTGGTTCCATATGAACTTTAAAGCAATTTTGGTCTGTGAAGAAACTCATTGGTAGCTTGATGGGGATGGCATTGAATCTATAGAATTACCTTGGGCAGTATGGCCATTTTCACGATATTGATTCTTCCTATCCATGAGCATGGTATGTTCTTCCATTTGTTTGTGTCCTCTTTGATTTCACTTTGAGCAGTGGTTTGTAGTTCTCCTTGAAGGTCCTTTACATCCCTTGTAGTTGGATTCCTAGGTATTTGATTCTCTTTAGGAAGCAATTATGAATGGAAGTTCATTCATGATTTGGCTCTGTGTTGTTTGTCTGTTATTGGTGTATACAAAATTGCGTTTGCATTAATTTGTATCCTGAGACTTTGCGGAGTTGCTTATCCAGCTTAAGGAGATTTTGGGCTGAGACAATGGGGTTTCTAAATATACAATCATGTCATCTGCAAACAGGGACAATTTGACTTCTTCTTTTCCTAACTGAATACCCTGATTTCTTTCTCTTGCCTAATTGCCTAGCAGAACTTCAACACTATGTTGAATAGGAGTGGTGAGAGGGCATCCCTGTCTTGTGCCAGTTTTCAAAGGGAATTTTTCCAGTTTTGCCCATTCAGTATGATATTGGCTGTGGGTTTATCATAAATAAGCTCTTATGATTTTGGGAATACGTTCCATCAATACGAATTTGTGGCGTTTTTAGCATGAAGAGCTGTTGAATTTTGTCCAAAGAAGCACTTTTCGTCTATTAGAGATAATCATGTGGTTCTTGTCTTTGGTTGGGTTTAAATGCTGGATTATGTTTATTGATTTGCAGATGTTGAACCAGCCTTGCATCCCAGGATGAAGCCCACTTGATCATGGTGGATCAGCTTTTTGATGTGTCGTTGAATCCGGTTTGCCAGTATTTTATTGAGGATTTTTTTGCATCGATGTTCATCAGTGATATTAATTCAAGTACTGCACCTTGTTGTGTCTCTGCCAGGCTTTGGTATCAGGATGATGTTGGCCTCATAAAATGAGTTAGGGAGGATTCCCCTCTTTTTTCTATTGATTGGAATAGTTTCAGAAGGAATGGTACCAACTCCTCCTTATACCTCTGGTAGAATTCGGCTGTGAATCCATCTGGTCCTGGACTTTTTTTTTTTGGTTGGTGGCTATTAATTATTGCCTCAATTTCAGAGCCTACTATTGGTCTATTCAGGGATTCAACTCTTCCTGGTTTAGTCTTGGAAGTAAGTGTCAGAAATTATCCATTTTCTTCTAGGTTCCAGTTTATTTCAAGTAGAGGTGTTTATAGTATTCTCTGATGGTAGTTTTGTATTTCTATTGGGGAATTCGGTGGTGATATCCCTTTATCATTTTAATTGCATCGATTTGATTCTTCTCTTTTCTTCTTTATTGATCTTGCTAGTGGTCTGTCAATTTGTTGATCTTTTCAAAAACCAACTCCTGGATTCCATTGATTTTTTGGAGGGTTTTTGTGTCTCTATCTCCTTCAGTTCTGCTCTGATCTTAGTTATTTCTTGCCTTCTGCTAGCTTTAGAATGTGTTTTGCTCTTGCTTCTCTAGTTCTTTTTAGTGCGATGTTAGAGTGTCAATTTGGATCCTTCCTGCTTTCTCTTGTGGGCATTTAGTGCTATAAATTTCCCCTCACACACTGCTTTAAATGTGTCCCAGAGATTCTGGTATGTTGTATCTTTGTTCTCATTGGTTTCAAAGAACATGCTATTTCTGCCTTCATTTCGTTGTAGTACCCAGTAGTCATTCAGGAGCAGGATTGTTCAGTTTCCATGTAGTTGAGCGGTTTTGATTGGGTTTTCTAGTCCCTGAGTGCTGGTTGATTACTGTGGTCTGAGAGACAGTTTGTTATAATTTCTGTTCTTGTACATTTTGCTGAAGTGCTTTACTTTAATTATATGGTCAATTTTGAATTAAAGTAAGATGTGTTGCTGAGAATGTATATTTCTGTTGATTTGGGGTGGAGGGTTTATAGATATATATTATTAGGTCTGCTTGCTGCAGAGTGAGTTCAATTCCTGGATATCCTTGTTAGCTTTTCTGTCTTGTTAGTCTGTCCTAATGTTGACAGTGGAGTGTTGAAGTCTCCCATTATTGTGTATGGGAGTCTAAGTCTCTTTGTAAGTCTCTAAGGACTTGCTTTATGAATCTGGCTGCTCCTGTATTGGGTGCATATATATTTAGGATAGTTAGCTCTTCCTGTTGAATTATCCCTTGACCATTATGTAATGGCCTTCTTTGTCTTGATCTTTGATGGTTTTTAAGTCTGTTTTATCAGAGACTAGGATTGCAACCCTGCTTTTTTGTTCTCCATTTGCTTGGTAAATCTTCCTCCATCCCTTTATTTTGAGCCTATGTATGTCTCTAAGTGTGGGATGGGTCTCAGATACAACAGACTGATAGATCTTGACTCTTTATCCAGTTTGCCAGTCTGTGTCTTTCATTTGGTGTTTAGTCCATTTTACATTTTAAGGTTAAGATTATTTATGTGTGAACTTGATCCTGCCATTATGATATTAACTGGTTGTTTTGCTCGTTAGTTGATGCAGTTTCTTCCTAGCCTCGATGGTCTTTACATTTTGGCATGTTTTGCAATGGCTGGTACTGGTTGTTCCTTTCCATGTTGAGTGCTTCCTTCAGGGTCTCTTGTAAGGCAGGCCTGAGTGGTGACAAATCTCTAGCATTTGCTTATCTGTAAAAGGATTTTTATTTCTCCTTCACTTATGAAACTTAGTTTGGCTGGATATGAAGTGCTGGGTTGAAAATTCTTTTCTTTAAGAATGTTGAATATTGGCCCCACTCTCTTCTGGCAGAGTTTCTGCCAAGAAATCTGCTGTGAGTCTGATGGGCTTCCTTTGTGGGTGCCGACCTTTCTCTCTGGCTGCCCTTAAGATTTTTTTCCTTCATTTCAACTTTGGGTAGATCTGGCAATTATGTGTCTTGGAGTTGCTCTTCTCGAGGAGTATCTTTGTGGCGTTCTCTGTATTTCCTGGATTTGAATGTTGGCCTGCCCTACTAGGTTGGGGAAGTTCTCCTGGATGATATCCTGAAGAGTGTTTTCCAACTTGGTTCCATTGCCCTCACTTTCCAGGCACCCCAATCAGACGTAGATTTGAGGATGTACATCCCATACTTCTTGCAGGCTTTGTTCATTTCTTTTCTTCTTTTTTCTTTTGGTTTCTCTTCTCGCTTCATTTCATTCATTTGATCCTCCATCATTATTCTCTTTCTTCCAGTTGGTCCGAATTAGTTACTGAAGCTTATTGCATTTGTCCGCATTATTTCTCGTGTCGTACTTTTCATCTCTTCATTTCGTTTATGACCTTCTCTGCATTAATTACTCCTAGCGATCAATTCTTCCACTTTTTTTTTTCAAGATTTTTGGTTTCTTTAAGCTGGATCGTAATTCCCTCGCTAGCTCTAGAAATTTGATGGACTGAAACCTTCTTCTCTCATCTAGTCAAAGTCATTCTCAAGTCCAGCTTTGATCCGTTGCTGGCGGGTAAGGCTGCTGCGGCTCCTTTGCTGGGGGTGTGCTCTTCGCGGATTTCCAGCTTTTTCTGCCCTGCTTTTTCCCCCATCTTTGTGGTTTTATCTGCCTCTGGTCTTTGATGATGGTGATGTACTGATGGGGTTTTGGTGTAGGTGTGTCCTTTCTGTTTTGATAGTTTTCCTTCTAACAGTCAGGACCCTCAGCTGTAGGTCTGTTGGAGATTGCTTGAGGTCCACTCAGACCCTGTTTGCCTGGGTATCAGCAGCAGAGGCTGCAGAGATAGAATATTTCTGAACAGCGAGTGTACCTGTCTGATTCTTGCTTTGGAAGCTTCCTCTCAGGGGTGTACTCCCACCCCTGGCGGGTGTGGGGTGTCAGACTGCCCCTAGTGGGGGATGTCTCCCAGTTAGGCTACTCAGGGGTCAGGGACCCACTTGAGCAGGCAGTGTCCCCTTCTCAGATCTCAACCTCCGTGTTGGGAGATCCACTGCTCTTTAGAAGCTGTCCAGACCAGGAGTCGTTTTACTTGCGTCTGCAGAGGTTTCTGCTGCTTTTGTTGTTGTTGTTGTTGTTTGTTTGTTTGTGTAGCTGTGCCCTGTCCCCAGAGGTGGAGTCTGCAGGGGCAGGTTTCCTTGAGCTGCTGTGAGCTCCACCCAGTTGGAGCTTCCCAGCAGCTTTGTTCCTACTTAAGCCTCCCAGCAGTAGGCTGAGCCCCTCCCTAGCCTGGCTGCTGCCTTGTGATGAATCACAGACTGCTGTGCTAGCAATGAGGGAGGCTCATTGGGCTTGGGACCCTCCCGGCCAGGTGTGGGATATGATCTCCCTGGTGTGCCTGTTTGCTTAAAAGCAATATTGGGGTGGGAGTTACCCGATTTTCCAGTGTTGTGTGTCTCAGTTCCCTGGCTAGGAAGGGATTCCCTTCCCCCTTAGCTTCCCAGGTGGCCGATGCCTGGCCCTGCTAACTATCACTGGTCGGGCTGCAGCAGCTGACCAGCGCGATCGTCCGGCACTCCCCAGTGAGATGAACCCAGTACCTCAGTTGAAAATGCAGAAATCACCGGTCTTCTGTGTCGCTCGCGCTGGGAGTTGGAGACTGGAGCTGTTCCTATTCGGCCATCTTGCTCCGCCCCCTCTTCACCTTTCTTTTGATTCATCTGGTTAGAAACACTCTTTTTGGAGAATCTGCGAAGGGACATTTGGGAGCACATTGAGGTTTATGGGGAAAAACCAAACATCCCCAGATAAAAACTAGAAAGAAACTATTCGTTAAACTGCTTTGTGATATGTGGATTCATCTCACAGAGGTAAAGCTTTCATCTGATTCAGCAGGTCAGAAATACTCCTTTCAGATCATCTGTGAAGGGACATTTGGGAGTACATTCAGGCCTAGTGGGAAATATTGAATATCCCCATATAAAAATCAGGAAGAAGCTATCCATGAAACTACTTAATGATGTGTAGATTTATCTCAAGTAGCTAATTTTTCTTTTTAATTCAGTAGGTTGAAAACAGTCTTCTTGGAGAATCTGTGGAGGGGCATATGGGAGACCATTGAAGCCAATGGGGAAAAAATCGAATATCCCCAGATAAAAACTAATGAAAAGCTATCTGTGAAACTGTTTTGTAATGAGTGGATTCATCTCACAGAGTTAAACCTTTGTTTTCATCTAACAAGTTGGAAACTCTATTTTTGAAGAATATGTGATGGGGCACTTTGGAGCCCAATGAGGCCTATGAAACAAACAGAATATCCCCAGATAAAACTAGAAAGAAGCTATCCGTGAAAGTCATTTTTGACGTGTGGATTCAACTTACAGGGTTGAAACTTTCTTTTGCTTTAGCTGCTTGGAAACAGTCTTTTTAAAGAATCTGCAAAGGGACATTTTAGAACCCCTTGTGGCCTATTGGGAAGAACAGAACATCCTCAGATAAAAACTGCAAGGAAGAAATCTGTGAAACTGCTCTGTGATGTGTGGATTCATCTCACAGAATTAAACATTTCTTTTGATTCTGTAGGTTGGAAACACTCTTTTTGGATAATCCGCGAAGGGACATTTTGGAGCCCACTGAGGCCTAAGGGCAAAAACTGAATATCCCCAGATAAAAACTAGATAAAAGTCATCTTTGAAGATGCTTTGTGATGTTTGGATTCATCTCACAGACTTAAACCTTATTTTGATTCAGTATGTTGGAAACCCTCTTTTGTAGAATCTGTGAAGTGACAATTTGGAGACCTTTGAGGCCAATGGGGAAAAAGAGTATCCAGAGATGAAAACTAGAAAGAAGCTATGTGTGAAACTGCTTTCTGATGGGTGGATTTATCTTACAGATTTAAACCTTTATTTTGATTCAAGAGACTGGAAACACTTTTTTTTTTTTTTGTAGAATCTGCAAAGGGACATTTGGGGTCCCATTGATGCCTATAAATGAAAACAAAATATCCCCAGGTGAAAACTAGAAAGAAGCTATCTGTGAAAATGATTTGTGATGTCTGTATTCATCTCACAGAATTAAACCTTTCTTTTAAATCATTTAACTGGAAATACTCTTTTTGGAGAATCTGTGAAGGAATATTTGGGAGCCCATTGATGTCTATAAGAAAAAGATGAATATCCCCAGATAAAAACTAGAAAGAAGTTATCATTAAACTGGTTTTTGACATGTGGATTCATCTCACAGAGGTAAATTTTTCATTTGAATCAGCAGGTTAGAAAAAATTATTTTGGAGAATCTGCATAGTGACATTTGGGAGCCAATTTACATCTATGGGTAACAATTGAATATCCCCATATAAAAACTAGGAAGAAGCAATCCATGAAACTACCTTGTGATGTGAGGATTCAGCTCACAGAGTTAAACCTTTCTTTTGATTCAACAGGTTGGAAAAACTCTTTTTGTAGAAGCTGCAAAGGGACATTTGGGAGCCATGGGATAAAACAGAATATCCCCAGATAAAAACTAAAATAAATTACCTTTACACTGCTTTGAGATGTGTGGATTCGTTTCACAGTGGTAAAGTTTTCATTTGATTCAGCACATTAGAAAAATTCCTTTTGGATAATCTGTGTAGTGACATTTGGGAGTCCATTTATCTATGGAAATATTGATTATCCCTATATAAAAACTAGAAAGAAGAAATCCGTGAAATCGCCTTATGATGTGAGGATTCATCTCACAGAGTTAAACCTTTCTTTTGATTCAGCAGGTTGGAAACATTCTTTTTGTAGAATCTGTGAAGGAACATTTGGGAGTCCATTGAGTCCTATGGGGAAAAATCGAATATCCCATTTTAAAAACTAGAAAGAAATTACCATTAAACTGCTTTGTGAGATGTGAATTCATCTCACAGAGTTAAACCTTTCTTTAGATTCAGCAGGTTAAAAACAATCATTTTGTAGAATCTCCAAAGAGACACTTGGAATCCATTGAGGCCTATAGGGAAAAACTAAATATCCTCAGATAAAAACCAGAAAGAAACTATCTGTGAAACTACTTTATGATGTTTGGATTCATCTCACAGAGTTAAACACTGTTTTTGCAGAATCTCTGAAAGAACATTTGAGAGCCAATTGAGGCCTATGGACAAAACCGAATATCCCCAGATGAAAACTAGGAAAAAGCTATCTGAGAAATTGCTTCGTGATGTTTGGATTGATCTCACACTTTTATTGTCGAATCTGTGAAAGAACATTTGGGATACCATTGAGGCCTATGGGAAAAAATGGAATATCCACAGATAAAAACTAGAAAGAACCTATCTGGAAAAGGGCTTTGTGATGTGTGGATTTATCTCACAGAGATAAACTTTTTTTTTATTCAACAAGTTGGAAACATTCTTTTTGGAGAATGTGCAAAGGGACATTTGGGAGCCCATTGAGGTCTAAGAGGAAGAAGCCGATATCCCCAGATAAAAACTAGAAAGAAGCCTTCTGTGAAACTGATTTGTGATGTGTGGATTAATCTCACTGAATTAAACCTTTCTTTTAATTCAGCAGGTTGGAAACACTCTTATTGTAGAAAGTGTGAAGGAACATTTGGGAGCCCATTGAGGCCTACAGGGAAAAACCGATTATTCCCACATGAAAACAAGAAGGAAGCTGTCTGGGAAACTGCTTTGTGATGTGTGGGTTCATCTCACAGAGTAAAATCTTTCTTTCAATTCTGTAGGTTGGAAACACACCTTATGTAGAAGCTACGAAGGGACGTTTGGGAGCCCATCGAGGCCTATGAAGAAAAACCAAATATTTACAGATAAAAACTAGAAAGAAGCTATCTGTGAAACTGCTTTGTGATGTGTGGATTTATCTCACAGAGATTAAACTATCTTTTGATTCAGAAGAAAGGAAACACTCTTTTCATAGAATCTGCGAAGGGACTTTTGGGAACCCATAGAGGTTAAGGGAAAAACGTAATATTCACATATCAAAACTTGAAAGAAGTTGTCTGTAAAACTGTTTTGCAAAATGTGGATTCATCTGAGAGAGTAAAATCTTTCTTTAGATTTATCAGGTTGGAAACACCCTTTTTGGAGGATCTGCAAATTGACATTTGGGCACTCAAAAAATGTATGTGGAGAAACAGAATATCCCCAAATAAAAACTAGAAAGAAGCTATCTGTGAAACCACTTTGTGATGCTTGGATTCATCTCACACAGTTTAATTTTTCTTCTGACACAGCAAGTTGGAAACACTCTATTTGTAGAATCTGTGAAGAGACATTGGGAGCACATTGAAGCCTACAGGGAAAATGAATATCACCAGATAAAAAATAAAATAAAACTATCTGTGAAATTCCTTTGTGGTATGTGGCTTGATCTCAAGAATTTAAATCTTTCTTTGGATTCAGCAGGTTATAAACCCTCTAACTGGAGTATCTGTGAAGGGAAATTTCATAGCCCATTGTGATCTGAGGGAAAAAATCGAATATCCCCAGATAAAATCTGGAAAGAAGCTACCTGTGAAACTGCTTTGTGATGTGTGGATTCCTCTCACAGAGGTAAACCTTTATTTTGATTCAGCAGGTTGGAAACACTTTTATTGGAGAATCTGTGAAGGGCCTTTTAGGAGCCCCACTGATGCCTGTGGGGAAAAACTGAATATCCCCTGATAAAAAACAGAATGAATTTATCTGTGAAGCTGCTTTGTGATGTGTGGACTCATTTCACAGAGTTAAACCTTTGTATTGATTCAGCAGATTGGAAACACCTTTTTGTATAATCTGTGAAGGGATATTTTGGAGCCCATGGTGTCCTATGGGGAAAAAATGCAACATCCCCAGATAAAAACTACAATGAAGCTATCTCTGAAACTGCTTTGTGATGTGTGGATTCATCTCACAGCTTTAAAGCTTTGTTTTGATTCAGCTAATTGTAAACACTCCTTTTGGAGAATCTGTGAAGAGACATTTGGGAGCATATTGAGGCCTAAGTGGAAAAATCCCCAGTAAAAACTAGAGAGAAGCTATCTGTGAAATTGCTTTGTGATGTATGGATTCATTTCACAGAGATAAATTTTTCTTCTGATTGAGCAGGTTGGAAACACCCTTTCTGAAGAATCTGTGAAGGGACATTTAAGAGCCCATTGAGGCCTAAAGGAAAAAACAAAATTTCCCCAGATAAAAACTAGAAAGAAGTTATCTGAGAAACTGTCTTGTGTAGTGTGAGCTCATCTACCAGGGTTAAAACATTCTTCAGATTCAGCAGATTGAAAACACTCTTTCTGGAGCTTCTGTGAAGGAACATTTGGGAGCCCATTGAGGCATATTGTGAGAAACTGAATATCCCCAGGTAAAAACTAGCAAGGAATTTCTGTGAAACTGTTTTGTGCTGTGTCGATTGATCTCACAGAGTTAGACCTTTTTTTTAATTCAGAAAGTTGGAAACACTCTTGTTATAGAAATTGTGAAGGAACATTTGGGAGCCCATTGAGGCCCCCAGGGTAAAACAAAACATCCCCTGATAAAAACTAGAAAGAAGCTATATGTGAATCTGCTTGTTGATGAGTGAATTCATCTCAAAGAGTTAAACCTTTCTTTCGACTTAGCAGATAGGAAAACTCTTTTCGTAGATTCGGTGAAGGGATATTAGGGAGCCCATTGAGCCTATGGGAGAAAACTGAATATCCTCGATATAAAACTAGAAAAAAAATACTTTCTGTGAAACTGCTTTGTGATATGTGGATTCATCTCAGAGAGTTCAAACTTCATTTTGATTCAACAGGTTGGAAACACTCTTTTTCGAGAATCTGTGAATGGACGTTTGGGAGTCCATGGAGGCCTATGGGGAAAAACAGAATATCCCAAGATAAAAACTACAAAGAAGATATCTGTGAAACTGCTTTGTGATGTGTGGATTCATCTCAGAGAGTTAAATCTTTCTTTTGATTCAGCAGGTTAAAATCACTCTTTTTGGAGTATCTGCAAAATGACATTTTAGAGCCCATTGAGGCATATGGGAAAAAAACCCAATATTCCCAGAGAAATATTTCTGAAACCAAGTTATTTCTGAAACTGCTTTGTGATGTATGGATTCATCTCACAGAGTAAAAGTGTTTTTTTTGATTCATCAGTTTGGTAACACTCTTTTTTGAGTATCTGTGAAGGGACATTTAAGAGCCCATTGAGGCCTAAAGGGAAAAAACAAATTTCTCCAGATAAAAACTTGAAAGAAGCTATCTGTGAAACTGCCTTGTAATGTGTGAGTTCATATGACAGAGTTCAACCTTTCTCTAGATTCAGCAAGTTGGAATCACTCTTTTTGTAGAAGTTGCAAAGGGATATTTGGGAGTTCTTTGAGGCCTATGGGGAAGAATGGAATATCACCAGATAAAAACTAGAAATAAGCTTTCTGTGAAACTGTTTCATGATATGGGGATTATTCTCACAGACTTAAACCTTTCTTTTAATTCAGCAGTTTGCAAACACTCTTATTGTGGAAAATGTGAAAGGACACTTGGGAGCCCATTTAGGCATACAGGGAAAAACCGATTATCCCCAGATAAAAACAAGAAAGAACCTATCTGGGAAACTTCTTTGTGATGTATGGATTCATCTCACAGAGATAAATCATTATCTCGATTCTGCATGTTGGAAACACACTTTTTGTAGAATCTGCGAGGGGACATTTGGGAGCCCATCAAGGCCAAAGAGGAAAAACTGAATAATTCCAGATAAAAACTAGAAAGAAGTTAACTGTGAAACTGCATTGTGATGTGTGGATATATCTCACAGAGCTCTCCTTTCCTTTGATTCAGAAAGATGAAAACACCCCTTTCATAGAATCTGTGAGGAAACATTTGGGAGCCCATAAAGGTTAAGGGAAAAACTTAGTATTCCCACATCAAAACTAGAAAGAAGCTATCTGTAAAACCACTTTTCAATGTGTGGAATCATCTGAGAGAGTAAAGCCTTTCTTTTGATTTATCAGGTTGGAAACACTCTTTTTGGAGAATCTGAAAAAGGATATTTGGGCACTCAAAAAGGACTATAGGGAGAAACAGAATATCCCCAGATGGAAACTAGAAAGAAGCTATCTGTGAAACTGCTTTGTGATGTTTGGATTCATCTCACACAGTTTAATTTTTCTTCTGAGTCATCACCTTGGAAAAACTCTTTTTGTATAATCTGTGAAATTTGGGAGCCAATTGAGGCCAAAGAGGTAAAACTGAATATCCCCCAATAAAAACTAGAATGAAGCTATCTGTGAAAGCACTTTGTGATGTATATTTATCTCACAGAGTTAAACTTTTTTTTTTTTAAATTAAGCAGGTTAGAAACACTCTGGAGAATCTGCATAGGGATAATTGGGAGCCCTTTGAGGCCTATGAAGAAAAACCAAATATTCTCAAATAAAACCTGGAAAGCAGCTTAAACTTTTCATTTGATTCAGCAGGTTGGAAACACTGTTATTGTAGAATATATGAAGAGACATTTGTAACTTATTGAGGACTATGGGAAAAAACTGAATATCTCCAAATAAAAGCTAGAAAGAAGATATCTGTATCTGTGAAACTTCTTTGTGATATGTGGATTCATCTCACATAGTTAAATCTTTGTTTTGATTCAGCAGGTTGGAAGCAATCTTTTTGGAGAATCTGTGAAAGGTACATTTGGTAACCCATTAAAACCTATGGGGTAAAACTGAATATCCTATGATTAAAACTAGAAAGATACTGTCTTTGAAAGTGCTTTGTGATATTTGAATTCATGTCAAAGAATTTGGATTCATGTCAAAGAGTTAAACTGTTTTTTTGATTCAGCAGATTGGAAACACTTTTTTCAGAGAATCTGTGAAAGGACATTTTGGAGCCCATTGAGGTCTATGGGAAAAACCAAATATCCTCAGATAAAAACTAGAAAAATGCTATCTGTGATACTTCTTTGTGATATTTGGGTTCATCTCACAGAGCTAAAGCTTTCTTTTGAAGTGGCAGGTTGGAAACACTCTTTTTGGAACATCTGAGATGGGGCACATGGGTGTTCATATTGGCCTAGGGAAAAAACCAATATTCTTAGATAAAAACTAGAAAAAATCTATTTGTGAAACTGCTTTGTTATAGCTTGATTCATCTCACTGAGATAAACCTTTCTTTTGATTCAGCAGGTTGGAAACACTCTTTTTGGATAATCCACAATGGGACATTTTGGAGCCCATTGTGGCTTAGGGGAAAAGAATATCACCAGGCAAAAATTAGAAAGAAGCTATCTGGGAAAGTGCTTTTTGATGTGTTCGTTCATCTCACAGAGTTAAACCTTTTTCATTTAGCAGGTTGCAATCACTCTTTTTGGAAAATCTGCGAAGGGATATTTGGGATCCCATTCAGGCCTATGAAGAAAACGGAGTATATCCAGATAAAAACTAGAAAGAAGCTATATGTTCAACTACTCTGGAATGTGTGGGTTCATCTCAGAGATAAATCTTTCTTTTGAATCAGCAGATTGGAAATACTCTTTTTGGAGAATCTACAAAGGGACATTGGGGAGAACATCATGGCCTATGTAAAAAAAATGAATATACCTAAGTAAAAACTAGAAAGAAGCTACCTGTGAAACTGCTTTGTGATGTATGGATTCATCTCACAGAGTTAAACCTTTCTTTTGATTCAGCAGATTGGAAACACTCTTTTTGGAGAATCTGTGAAGGGACATTTGGGAGCCCATTGAGGCCTAAGAAGAAAAACTAAATATCTTCAGGTAAAAATTACAAAGAAGCTATCTGTGAAACTGTTTTGTGATGTGCGGATACATCTCACAGAGCTAAACCTTTCTTTTTATTCAGCAGGTTGTAAACCCTCTTTTTGGAAAATCAGCAGAGAGACATTTGGAAACCCAATAAAGCAAACGGGAAAAAAGCATATATCCACAGGTAAAAACTACAGAGAAGCTATCTGTGTAACTGCTTTGTGATATTTGGATTCATCTCACAGAGGTAAGCCATTGTTTTTATTCAGCCAGTTGGAAAACCCTCTTTTGTTGAATATGCAAAGGGACATTTGGGAGTTCATTGAGCAGTATGGCTAAAAATCGAACATCACCAGATAAAAACTAGAAAGAAGCTATCTGTGAAACTGCTTTGTGAAGTGTGCCTTCACCTTCACTGAGTTAAACCTTTCTTTTGATTCAGCAGTTTGGAAACACTCTTTTGGGGGATTCTGCAAATAAACGTTTGGTAGCCCATTGAGACTGATGTGAAAAACACAATCTCCAGGTAAAACCTACAAAGAAATTATCTGTATAACAGCTTTGTTGTTTATTTTTGAATAAATTGAGACCAATTAAAAAATATTCCTAGGTAAAAACCAGAAAGAAGCTATCTGTGAAACTGCTTTGTGATATGTGGATTCATCTCACAGAGTTAAATGTTTCTTCTGATTAAGCAGGTTGGATACACTTTTTCTGGAGAATCTGTAAAGGGACATTTGGGAGCCCAATGAGACCCATGGGGAAAACTAAATATCTTCAGGTAGAATCTAGAAAGAAGCTATCTGTGAAACTGCTTTGTGATGTGTGGATTGATCTCATGGTGGTAAAACTTTCTTTGATTTAGCAGGTTGGAAACATTCTTTTTGGAGAATCTGCAAAGGGACATTTGGGAACCCATTGAGGCCTATGTGAAAAAAAAACAACAACAAACGAATATACCCATGTTAAATCTAGAAGGAAGTTATCTGTGAAACTACATTGTGATGTGTGGATTCATCTCACAGAGTTAAATCTTCCTTTTGATTCAGAAGGTTGGAAGCACTTCTTTTGGAAAATTTGTAAAGGGACATTTGGGAGCCCATTGAGGTCAATGTGAAAAACAAAATATCCCCAGGTAAAAATGAGAAAGAATGTATGTGTGAAACTGTTTCATAATGTGTAGATTCATTTCACAGTGTTAAAGATTTCATTTTAATCAGCACTTTGGAAATACACTATTTGGAGAATCTGTGAAGTGGCATTTGGGAGCCCATTGAGGACTGGGGCAAAAATTAAGTATCCCCAGGCAAAAGCTAGAAAGAAGCTATTTGTGAAACTGCTTTGTGATCTGTTGATTCATCTCACAGAGTTAAATTTTCCTTTTGATTTAGTAGGTTGGAAATTCTCTTTTTGGAGAATTTGCTAAGGGACATTTGGGAGCCCATTGAGGCCTATGGAAAATAAATAAATATTGTATTGCCAGATAAAAAATAGAAAAATGTTGTATGTGAAACAGCTTTCTGATGTGTGTATTGATCTCATAGAGTTAAACTTTTCTTTTGATTCATCAGGTTGAAAACACTCTTTTTGGAGAATCAGTGATGGGACGTTTGGGAGCCCATTGTTTCCCATGTGGAAAAACCCGGTATCTCCAATAGAAAACTAGAAAGAAGCTATCTGTATAACAACTTTGTAGTTTGTGGACTCGTCTCACAGAGTTAAATGTTTCCTTTGATTCAGCAGGCTAGAAACACTCTTTTTGGAGAATCTGTGAAGGGACATTTGGGAACCCTTTCAGACCTATAAGGAAAAAACCAATATTTCCAGGTAAGACTTGAAAGAAGCTTTCTGTGAAGATGTTTTGTGACATTAGGATTCATTGCACAGAGTTAAACTTTTCTTCTGATCCAGTAGGTTGAAAAAACTTCTTTTGGAGAATCTGTGAAGGGACATTTGGGAGACCATGCAGGCCCATGGGGATAAAGTGAATATCACCAGGTAAAAACTAAAAAGAAGCCATCTGTGTAACTGCTTTGTAATGTGTTGTTTCGTCTCATGGAGTTAAAGTTTCTTTTGATCAAGCAGGTTTGAAACACTGTTTTGGGGGAATGTGTGATGAGATAGTTGGAAGCTCATCTCTAGGCTTTATGGGGACCAACTGAATATCCCCAGATAAATACTAGAAAGAAGCTGTCTATTGAAACTGTTTTGTGATATGTAGATTCATTTCCACAGTGTTAAAAGTTTCCTTTGATTCAACAGGTTAAATACTGTTTTTAAGTTTAATTATTATTATACTTTAAGTTCTAGGGTACATGTGCACAAGCGTGCAGGTTTATTACCCAATAACATACATGTGCCATGATGATGTACTGCACCATTAACTCTTCATTTACATTAGGTGTATCTCTAATGCTATCATTCCCATACCCCCACCCATGACGAAGGCCCGATTATTGTGTTACCCTTCTGTGTCCAAGCTCTCATTGTTCCAATTCCTACCTATCAGTGAGAACATGCAGTGTTTGGTTTTCTGTCCTGCAAGAAAGTTTGCTGAGAATGATGGTTTCCATCTTCATCCATGTCCCTACAAAGGACATGAACTCATCTTTTATGGCTGTGTAGTATTCCATGGGTGTATATGTGTCACATTTTTCTTTCTTTTTTTAATTTATTTATTATTATACTTTAGGATTTGTAGGGTACATGAGCATAGCGTGCAGGTTTGTTACATATGTATACTTGTGCCATGTTGGTCTGCTGCCATCAGCTCGTCATTTACATCGGAATTGCGCTCCCAATGCAATCCTCCCTCCCCCTCCCTTGATGGGCCCGATTGTGATGTTTCCCCTTCCTGGAGTCCAAAGTGATCTCATTGTTCAGTTCCCACCTACTTAGTGAGAACATCTGGACATTTGGTTTCTGTTCTTGTGATAGTTTGCTAAGAATGATGGTTTCCAGCTGCATCATGTCCTAAGGGGGGCCTTAAAACTCATCCTTTTATGGCTGCATAGTATTGCATAGTTGTATATGTGCCACATTTTCTTAATCAATCTGTCACTGATGGACATCTGGGTTGATTCAAGTCCCCGCTATTGTGAATGGTGCTGCAATAAACATCGTGTGCATGTGTCTTTATAGCAGCATAATTCAATCCTTTGGGTATATCCCCAGTAATGGGATGGCTGGGTCATATGAATTTTTGTCAGTTCCTACAGATCCTTGAGGAATCGCCATACTGTCTTCATAATGGTTGAACTAGTTTACAATCCCACCAACGGTGTAAAGTGTTCCTATTTCTCCACATCCTCTCAGCACCTGTTGTTTTCCTGAGCTTTTTGGTCATGCATTTCTAGCTGGTGTGAGATGGTATCTCATTGTGGTTTGATTTGCATTTCTCCTGATGGCCAGTGGTATTTTTCATATGTCTGTTGGCTGTATGAATGTCTTCTTTTGAGGAAATGTCTGTTCATATCCTTTGCCCACTTTTGATGGGGTTGTTTGTTTTTCTTGTAAATTTGTTTGAGTTCTTTGTAGGTTCTGGATATTAGCCCTTTGTCAGATGAGTAGATTGCAAAAATTTTCTCTCCCATTCTGTAGGTTGCCCATTTCACTCTGATGGTAGTTTCTTTTGCTGTGCAGAGCTCTTTAGTTTAATGAGATCCCATTTGTCAATTTTAGCTTTGCTGCCCGTTGCTTTTGGTGTTTTAGACGCCAAGTCTTTGCCCATTACCTATGTCCTGAATGAATTTGCTACCCTAGGTTTTCCTCTAGGATTTTTACGGTATTAGGTCTAACATTTAAGTCTCTAATCCATCTTGACTTAATTTTCGTATAAGGAGTAAGGAAGGATCCAGTTTCAGCTTTCTACTTATGGTAGCCAATTTTCCCAGCACCATTTATTAAATGGGGAATCCTTTCCCCATTTCTTGTTTCTCTCAGGTTTGTCAAAGATCAGATGGCTGTAGATGTGTGTTATTATTTCTGAGGGACTCTGTTCTGTTCCGATGGTCCTAGATCTCTGTTTGGTACCAGTACCATGTGCTGTTTTTGGTTACTGTAGCCTTGTAGTATAGTTTGAAGTCAGGTAGCGTGATGCCTCCAGCTCTGTTCTTTTGACATAGGATTGTCTTGGAGATGCGGGCTCTTTTTGGTTCCATATGAACTTTAAAGCAGTTCTTTCCAATTCTGTGAAGAAACTCATTGAGTAGCTTGATGGGATGGCACATTGAATCTATATAAATTACCTTGGGCAGTATGGCCATTTTTCACGATATTGATTCTTCTATCCATGAGCATGGTATGTTCTTCCATTTGTTTGTGTCCTCTTTTATTTCACTGAGCAGTGGTTTGGATTCTCCTTGAAGAGGTCCCTTTACATCCCTTGTAGTTGGATTCCCTAGGTATTTGATTCTCTTGAGCAGTATGAATGGAAGTTCATTCATGATTTGGCTCTGTCTGTCTGTTGTGGTGTATAAAGAATGCTTGTGATTTTTTGCACATTAATTTTGTATCCTGAGACTTTGCTTTGAAGTTGCTGATCAACTTAAAATTTTGGGCTGGGCAATGGGGTTTTTCTAAATATATACAATCATGTCATCTGCAAAGAGGGTATTTGACTTCTTCTTTTCTAACTGAATACCCCTGATTTCTTTCTCTTGCCTAATTGCCTAGCCAGAACTTCCAACTTACTATGTTGAATAGGAGTGGTGAGAGAGGCATCCCCTGTCTTGTACCAGTTTTCAAGAGATTTTTCCAGTTTTTGCCCATTCCAGTATGATATTGGCTGTGGGTTTTGTCATAAATAGCTCTTATGATGATTTTTGAAATTACGTTCCATCCAATACAGGAATTTATTGGCGTTTTTTTTTTTAGCATGAAAGGAGCTGTTGAATTTTTGTCAAAGCCCTTTTCTGCATCTATTGAGATAATCATGTGGTTCTTGTCTTTGGTTCTGTTTATATGCTGGATTATGTTTATTGACTTGGATGTTGAACCAGCCTTGCATCCTAGGGATGAAGCCCACTTGATCATGGTGGATAAGCTTTTTTGATGTGTTGCTGAATCGGTTTTGCCAGTATTTTGTGAGGATTTTTGCATCGATATTCATCAGGGATATTGGTCTAAAATTCTTTTTGTTGTGTCTCTGCCAGGCTTTTGGTATCAGGATGATGTTGGCCTCATAAAATGAGTTAGGGAGGATTCCCTCTTTTTCTATTGATTGGAATAGTTTCAGAAGGAATGGTACCAACTCCTCCTTATACCTCTGGTAGAAAATTCAGCTGTGAATCCATCGGTCCTGGACTTTTTTGGTTGGTAGACTATTAATTGTGCCTCAAATTCAGAGCCTACTATTGGTCTATTCAGGATTCAACTTCTTCCTGGTTTAGTCTTTGGAAGAGTGTAAGTGTCCAGGAAATTATCCATTTCTTCTAGGTTTTCCAGTTTATTTTGCGTAGAGGTGTTTTATGAAGGTATTCTCTGATGGTGGTTGTATTTCTGTGGGGTCGGTGGTGATATCCTTTATCATTTTTAATTGCGTCAATTTGATTCTTCTCTCTTTTCTTCTTCTTTATTAGTCTTGCTGAGTGGTCTGTCAATTTTGTTGATCTTTTCAAAAACCAACTCCTGGATTCATTGATTTTTGGAGGGTTTCTGTGTCTCCATCTCCTTCAGTTTCTGCTCTGATCTTGGTTATTTCTTGCCTTCTGCTAGCTTCCGAATGTGTTTGCTCTTGCTTCTCTCTAGTTCTTTTAATTGCAATGTTAGAGTGTCAATTTTGATCTTTCCTGCTTTCTCTTGTGGGCATTTAGTGCTATAAATTTCCCTCTACACACTGCTTTAAATGTGTCCCAGAGATTCTGGTATGTTTAGCCATCTTTGTTCTCATTGGTTTATATGAGAGAACATCTTATTTCTTCATTTAGATTTATGTACCCAGTAGTCATTCAGGAGCAGGTTGTTCCAGTTTCCATGTAGTTGAGCGGTTTTGATTGAGTTTCTTAGTCCTGAGTGCTAGTTTGGATTGCACTGTGATCTGAGAGACAGTTTGTTTTAATTTCTGTTCTTGTACATTTGAGGGTGCTTTACTTCCAATTATATGGTCAATTTTGGAGTAAGTAAGATGTGTTGCTGAGAAGAATGTATATTCTGTTGAGTTTGGGGTGGAGAGTTCTATAGATGTCTATTAGAGATACCCTTGCTTTCTTTGAGGAGATGAGTTCAATTCCTGGATATCCTTGTTAACTTTCTGTCTTGTTGATCTGTCTAATGTTGACAGTGGAGTGTTGAAGTCTCCCATTATTATTGTATGGGAGTCTAAGTCTCTTTCTTAAGTCTCTAAGGACTTGCTTTATGAATCTAGGTGCTCCTGTATTGGGTGCATATATATTTAGGATAGTTAGTAGCTCTTCCTGTTGATTGATCCCTTGACCATTATGTAATGGCCTTCTTTGTCTCTTTTGATCTTTGATGGTTTAAAGTCCTGTTTTATCAGAGACTAGGATTGCAACCCCTGCGCGACCTCCATTTCCCTTGGTAAATCTTCCTCACATCCCTTTATTTTGAGCCTATGTATGTCTCTAGGTGTGAGATGGGTCTCTAGATACAGCAGACTGATGGAATCATGACTCTTTATCAGTTTGCCAGTCTGTGTCTTTCATTGGAGCATTTAGTCCATTTACATTTAAGGTTAAGATTGTTATGTGTGAACTTGATCCTGCCATTTATGATGCTGCGGTTATTTGCTCGTTAGTTGATGCAGTTTTGCTTCCCTAGCCTCGATGGTCTTTACATTTTGGCATGTTTTGCAATGGCTGGTACGGTTGTTCTTTCAGTGAGTGCTTCCTTCAGGGTCTCTTGTAAGGCAGGCCTGGTGGTGATAAAATCTCTAGCTGTTTGCTTATCCGTAAAAGATTTTATTTCTCCCTTCACTTATGGAAACTTAGTTTTGAAACGGATGAAATTCTGGGTTGAAATTCTTTCTTTAAGAATGGTGAATAATTGGCCCCCCCTCTCTTCTGGCGCAGAGTTTCTGCCGAGAGATCTGCTGGCAGGTCGATGGGCTTCCCTTTGTGGGTAACCCGACCTTTCTCTCTGGCTGCCCTTAGATTTTTCCTTCATTTCAACTTTGGTGAATCTGGCAATTATGTGTCTTGTGGGTTGCTCTTCTCGAGGTATCTTTGTGAAGTTCTCTGTATTTCCTGGTTGAATGTTGGCCTGCCCTACTAGGTTGGGGAAGTTCTCTGGATGATATCCTGAAGAGTGTTTTCCAACTTGGTTCCATTTCCCCCCTCACTTTAGGCACCCCAATCAGGCATTAGATTTGGTCTTTTTTACATAATCCCATACTTCTTGCAGGCTTTGTTCATTTCTTTTCTTCTTTTTCTTTTGGTTTCTCTTCGCTTATTTCATTCATTTTGATCCTCGTGGCGATACTTTCTTCCAAAGTTGGTCAGTGATTACTGAACTTGTGCATTTGTCCGTATTTCGTGTCATGGTTTCATCCTTTTCATTTAGTTTATGACCCTTCTCTGCATTAATTACTCTAGCCGTCAATTCTTGCACTTTTTGAAGATTTTTAGTTTCTTTTGCACTGGAGTCGTGTAATTCCCCTCCTTTAGCTCTGAGAATTTGATGGACTAGAGCGCTGTTTCTCTCATCTCGTCAAAGTCATTCTCCGTTAGCTTTGATCCGTTCACTGTGATAAGGCCTGCGGCGCTCCTTTGCTGGGGGAGATGTGCTCTTATTTTTTGAATTCCAGCTTTTACCCTGCTTTCCCCATCTTTGTGGTTTTATCTGCCTCTGGTCTTTGATGGTGATGTACTGATAGGTTTTGGTGTAGGTGTCCTTCCTGTTTGAGAGTTTTCCCTTCTAACAGTCAGGACCCTCAGCTGCTGGAGTCTGTTGGAAATTGCTTGAGGTCCCTCCAGACCCTGTTTGCCTGGGTATCAGCAGCAGAGGCTGCAGAAGATAGAATATTTCGAGATAGCGAGTGTAGCTGTCTGATTCTTGCTGGAGAAGCTTCCTCCAGGGGGTGTACTCCCACCCTGTGAGGTGTGGGAATCAGGCCTTTACTAGTGGGGGATGTGTCTCCCAGTTAAGGCTACTCAGGGGTCAGGGACCCCTTGAGCCAGGCAGTCTGTCCGTTCTCAGATCTCAGCCTCCCGTGTTGGGAGATCCATTGCTCTCTTCAAAGCTGTCAGACAGAGTCATTTGCGTCTTGGGGTTCTGCTGCTTTTGTTGTTGTTGTTGTTGTTGTGTAGCTGTGCCTGTCCCCAGAGGTGGAGTCTGCAGAGACAGGCAGGTTCCTTGAGCTGCTGTAGGCTCCCGCAGTTTGGGAGCTTCCCAGCGGCTTTGTTTCGCAAGCCTCAGGAATGGTGAGCCCTCCCAGCCTGGCTGCTGCCTTGCCCGGTAGATCACAGACTGCTGTGCTACTTTGCTTAGCAATGAGGGAGGCTCCTTGGTGGAACCCTCTGACCAGGTGTGGTATATGAGTCTCCTGGTGTGCCTGTTTGCTTAAAGCAATATTGGGTGGGAGTTACCCGATTTTCCAGGTGTTGTGTGTCTCCAGTTCCCCTGTGGCTAGGAAGGGATTCCCTTCCCCTTGCGCTTCCAGGTGAGCCGATGCCCTGCGCCCTGCTTCGAAACTCTCGCTGATGGGGCTGCAGCAGCTGACCAGCACCCGATCGTCCGGCCTCCCCAGTGAGATGAACCCAGTACCTCAGTTGAAAATGCAGAAATCACGGTGCTTCTGTGTGGCTGGTAGCTGGGAGTTGGAGACTGGAGCTGTTCCTATTAGGCCATCTTGCAGTCACCCCGTGTCACATTTTTCTTAATCAGTCGATCATTGATGGACATTTGGGTTGGTTCCAAGTCTTTGCTATTGTGAATAGTGCCACAATAAACATACATGTGTATGTGTCTTTATAGCAGCATGATTTATAATCTTTTGGGATATACCCAGTACTAGGATGGCTGGGTCAAATGGTATTTTGGATTCTAGATCCTTGAGGAATTGCCACACTGTCTTCAACAATGGTTGAACCAGTTTACAGTCCCACCAACAGTGTAAAAGTGTTCCTATTTCTCCACATCCTCTCAAGCACCTGTTGTTTCCTGACTTTTTAAAAGTCGCCATTATAACTGGTGTGAGATGGTATCTCATTGTGGTTTTGATTTGCATTTCTCTGATGGTCAGTGATGAGCATTTTTTCATGTGTCTGATGGTTGCATAAATGTCTCCTTTTGAGAAGTGTCTGTCCATATACTTTGCCCACTTTTTGATGGGGTCGTTTGATTTTTTTCTTGTAAATTTGTTGAAGTTCTTTTAGATTCTGCATATTAGCCCTTTGTCAGATGGGTAGATTGCAAAAATTTTCTCCCATTCTGTAGGTTGCCTGTTCACTCTGATGGTAGGTTCTTTTGCTGTGCAGAAGCTCTTTGGTTTAATTAGATCTCATTTGCCAATTTTGGCTTTTGTTGCCATCACTTTTGATGTTTTAGCCATGAAGTCCTTGCCATGCCTATGTCCTGAATGGTACGTCTTACGTTTTCTTCCAGGGTTTTTATGGTTTAGGTTTAACATTTAAGTCTTTAATCCATTTTGAATTAATTTTTGTATAAGGTGTAAGGAAGGGATCCAGTTTCAGCTTTCTACATATGGCCAGCCAGTTTTCCCAGCACCATTTATTAAATAGGCAATCCTTTCCCCATTTCTGTCAGGTTTGTCAAAGATCAGATATTTGTAGATGTGTGGTATTATTTCTGAGGGCTCTGCTCTGTTCCATTGCTCTATATGTCTGTTTTAGTACCAGTTCCATGCTGTTTTGGCTACTGTAGCCTTGTAGTATAGTTTGAAGTCAGGTAGCATGATGCCTCCTCCAGCTTTGCTATTTTGGCTTAGGATTGTCTTGGCTATGCAGACTCTTTTTTGGTTCCATATGAACTTTAAAGTTTTTTCCAATTCTATGAGGAAAGTCATTGGTAGCTTGATGGGGATAGCACTGAATCTATAAATGACCATGGGCAGTGTGGCCATTTTCACAATATTGATTCTTCCTATCCATGAGCATGGAATGTTCTTCCATTTGTTTCTGTCCTCATTTATTTCATTGAGCAGTCGTTTGTAGTTCTCCTTGAAGAGGTTTTTCACGTCCCTTGTATGTTGTATTCCTAGGTATTTTATTCTTTGAAGCAAATGTGAATGAGAGTTCACTCATGATTTGGGCCTCTGTTTGTCTGTTATTGGTGAATAGGAATGCTTGTGATTTTTGCACATTGATTTCATATCCTGAGACTTTGCTGAAGTTGCTTGTCAGCTTAAGGAGATTTGGGGCTGAGATGAGGGTGTTCTCTAACTATACTATCATGTCATCTGCAAACAGACAGTTTGACTTCCTCTTTTCCTAACTGAATACCCTTTTTTTCTTTCTCCTGCCTGATTGCCCTGGCCAGAACTTTTTATTTTGAGATACGTCCCATCAATACCTAATTTATTGACAGTTTTTGCATAAAGGCTGTTCAATTTTGTCTAAGGCCTTCTCTGCATCTATTGAGATAATCATGTGGTTTTTGTCTTTGGTTCTATTTACATGATGGATTATGTTTATTGATTTGTGTATTTTGAACAAACCTTGCATCCCAGGGATGAAGCCCGCTTGATCATGGTGCATAAGCTTTTTGATACACTGCTGGATTCGGTTTGCCAGTATTTTATTGAGGATTTTTACATCAATGTTCGTCAGGGATATTGGTCTAAAATTCTCTTTTTTTGTTGTGTTTCTGCCAGGCTTTGGTATCAGTATGATGCTGGCCTTATAAAATGAGTTAGGGAGGATTCCCTCTTTTTCTATGGATTGGGATAGTTTCAGAAGGAAAGGTACCAGCTCCTTCTTGTACCTCTGGTAGAATTTGGCTGTAATGCCATCTGGTCTTGGAGTTTTTTTGGTTGGTAGGCTATTAATTATTGCCTCAATTTCAGAGGCTGTTATTGATCTATTCAGGGATTCAGCTCTTCCTGGTTTAGTCTTGGGAGGGTGTATGTGTCCAGGAATTTATCCATTTCTTCTAGATCTTCTAGTTTACTTGCATAGAGTTGTTTATAGTATTCTCTGATGGTAGTTTTTAATTCTGTGGGATTAGTGGTGATATTCCCTTTATCATTTTTATTGCATCTAATTGATTCTTCTCCCTTTTCTTCTTTATTAGTCTTGATAGTGGTCTATCAATTTTGTTGATCTTTTCAAAAAACCAGTTCTTGGATTCATTAATTTTTTGAAGGGATTTTTGTATCTCTATCTCCTTCAATTCTGCTTTGATCTTAGTGATTTCATGCCTTCTGCTAGCTTTTGAATGTGTTTGCTCTTGCTTCTCTAGTTCTTTTAATTGTGATGTTAGGGTGTCAATTTTAGATCTTTTCTGCTTTCTCTTGTGGGCATTTAGTGCTATAAATTTCCCTCTACACACTGCTTTAAATGTGTCCAAGAGATTTTGTATGTTGTGTCTTTGTTCTCATTGATTTCAAATAACATCTTTATTTCTGCCTTCATTTCATTATGTACCCAGTAGTCACTCAGGAGCAGGTTATTCAGTTTCCATGTAGTTGAGGGTTTTGAGTTAGTTTCTTAATCCTGAGTCCCAATTTGATTTCACTATCATCTGAGAGACAGTTTCTTATACTTTCTGTTCTTTTACCTTTGCTGAGGAGTGCTTTACTTCCAACTATGTGGTCAATTTTGGAATAAGTGCGATGTGGTGCTGTTGATTTGGGGTGGACAGTTCTATAGATGTCTATTAGGTCTCCTTGGTTCAGAGTTGGGTTCAATTCCTGGATATCCTTGTTAACTTTCTCTCCCTTTGATCTGTCTAATGTTGACAGTGGGGTGATAACGTCTCCCATTATTATTGTGTGGGAGTGTAAGTCTCTTTGTAAGTCTCTAAGGACTTGCTTTATGAATCTAGGTGCTCCTGTATTGGGTGCATGTATATTTAGGATAGTTACCTCTTCTTGTTGAATTGATCCCTTTATCATTGTGTAATAGCCTTCTTCGTCTCTTTTGATCTTTGATGGTTTAAAGTCTATTTTATCAGAGACTAGAATTGCAACCCTTGTTTTTTTGTTGTTGTTGTTTGTTTGTTTTCCATTTGCTTGGTAGATCTTCCTCGATCCCTTTATTTTGAGCCTATGTGTGTCTCTGCACATGAGATGGGTCACCTGAATACAGCAAACTGAAGGGTCTTGACTCCATCAAATTTGCCAGTCTGTGTCTTTTAATTGGAGCATTTAGCCCATTTACATTTAAGGTTAATATTGTTGTGTGTGAATTTGATCCTGTCATTATGATGTTAGCTAGTCATTTTGCTCATTAGTTGATGCAGTTTCTTCCTAGCACCTATGGTCTTTACAATTTGGCATGTTTTTGCAGTGGCTGGTACTGATTGTTCTTTTCCATGTTTAGTGCTTCATTCTGAAGCTCTTGTGAGAAAGGCCTGGTGGTGACAAAATCTCTCAGCATTTACTTGTCTGTAAAAGATTTTATTTCTCTTCTTTTTGGAGAATCAGCAAATGGACATTTGGGAGCCCTTTGAGGCCTATGGGGAAAAACCTAATATCTTCAGAAAAAACCTGGAAATAAACTATCTGTGAAACTGCTTTGTGAAATGTGGATTCATCTAAAAGAGTTAAATATTCCTTTTGATTCAGCAAATTGGAAACAATCTTTTTGGAGGATCTGTGAATGGACATTTGGGAGTCCATTGAGGCCTAGGTGAAAAACTGAGTATCCCAAGATAAAAATTGCAAAAAAAAAAACAAAAAACAAAAAACAAAAACCTTTTTGTGAAACTACTTTGTGATGTGTGGATTGATCTCACAGAGTTCAACCTTTCTTCTAATTCATCATGTAAAAAACACTGTATTGGGAGAATCTGTGAAGGTACATTTGGGAGCCCATTGAGGCCTAGAGTAAAAACCAAATATCCCCATATCAAAATTGGAAAGAAGTTGTATATGAAACTGTGTTATGGTGTGTGGGTTCATCTCACAGAAGTAAACCTTCTTTTAATTCAGCAGGTTGAAAACACTCTTTCAGGAGAATATGTCAGGGGACATTTGGGAACACTTTGAGGCCTAAGGGAAATAATAGAATATCCCCAAGTATAAACTTGAAAGAAGCTATCTGTGAAATTACTTTATGATGCGTGGATTCATCTCACAGTGTTAAATTTTGCTTTGATTCAGCAGCTTGGAAGCATTCTTTTTGGAGAATCTGCGGTGGAACATTTTGGAGCTCTTTGAGGCTGATGGGGAAAATCAGAATATCCCCAGGTAAAAACTAGAAAGAAGCTATCCTTGAAACTGTTTGTGATGTCTGGATTCATCTCGCAGAGTTAAGCATTTCTTTTGATTCAGCAGGTTGGACACACTCTTTTTGGAAAATTTCCAAATGGACTTTTGGAAGCCCATTGAGGCCAATGGGGAAAAACTGAATATCCACAGGTAAATACTAGAAAGAAGATATCTGTGAAACTGCTTTGTGATGTGTGGATGAATCTCAGAGAGTTAAACATTTCTTTTGATTCAGTATATTGGTAACATTCTTTTTGGAGATTCCGAAAAGGGTTATTTTAGAGACCATTGAGGCCCATGCAGAAAACACCACATATCCCATAGGTAAAAACTAAAAAGAAGGTATCTGTGAAACTGCTTTGTTTTGCGTGGATTCATTTCAGAGTTAAACATTTCTTTTGATTAAGTAGGTTGGAAACACTCTTTCTGGAGAATCTGCGAAAAGACATTTGGTAGCCCATTGAGGCCTATGAGAAAAAGCAGAATATCCCCAGGTAAAAACTAGAAATAAGTTATCTGTGAAAATGCCTTGTGATGTGTGGATTCATCTCACAAAGTTAAACCTTTTTTTGATTCAGCAGTTTTGAAGCACTCTTTTTGGAGAATCAGAGAAGGGACATTTGGGAGCCCATTTAGGCCTATGGGGAAAACCAAAACATCCCCAGGTAAATACTAGAGAGAAGCTATTTGTGAAACTGCTTCATGGTGTGTGCATTCATCTAACAGAGTGAAGCCTTTCTATTGGTTTAGCATGTTCCAAACACTCTTTTTGGAAAATCTGTGAAGGGGCATTTTGGAGCCCATTGAGACCTATTGGGAAAAACAGAATATCCCCAGGCAAAGACTAGAAAGAAACTATCTGTGAAACTTCTTTATGATATGTGGTTTTATTTTACAGAGCTAAACATTTCTTTTGATTCAGCAGGTTGGAAACACTCCTTTTGGAGAGTCTGTGAAGGGACATTTGAGATTCCATTGAGGCCTATGATGAAAAGCTGACTATCCTCATTTAAAAACAAGAAAGAAGCTTTCTGTGAAACATCTTTGTGATGTGTGGATTTATCTAACAAAGTTAAATTACTCTTTTGATACAGCAGGTTGGAAACACTTTCCTTATAGAATCTGCAAAGGGACATTTGGGAGCCCATTGGGGCCTATGGGGAAAAATAGAATATCCCCAGATAAAATCAGGAATGAAGCTATGTGTGAAACTGATTTGTGATGTGTGGCTTCATCCCACAGACTTAAACCTTTCTCTGATTCAACAGGTTGGAAACAATCTTTTTGGAGAATCTGTGAAGGGAAATTTTGGAGCCCATTGAGTCCCAGGTGAAAAACCACATATTCCCAGATAAAAATTGGAAAGAAGCTGTATGTGAACCTGCTTTGTGATGTGTGGATTCATATCACTGAGCTAAAATTTTCTTTTGATTCAATCATTTTGTTCATTTTGTTATGTTCTTTTTCTAGCATCTGTGAAGGGACATTTGGGAGCCTAATGAGACCCATGGGTGAAAACCGAATATCCTGAGGTAAAAACCAGAAAAAAGCTATCTGTGAAACTGCTTTGTGATGTGTGGATTTGTATCAATAATTAAAGATTTCTTTTGATTCTGCAGGTTGGAAACACTCTTTTTGGAGAAACTGCATTTGCAAACCCATTGAGACCAATGTGAAAAATCAGATAACCCCAGTAAAATCTAGAAAGAAACTATCTGTATAACAGCTTTGTTGTTTCTGGATTCATGACACAGAGTTAAATGCTTTCCTTAATTCAGCAGTTGGAAACACTATTTTTGGAGGAACATTTGGGATGCCATTGAGACCTATAAGGAAAAACCCAATGTTTCCTGAAACCTAGAAAGAAGCTATCTGTGAAACTGCTTTGTGATATGTGGATTCATCTCACACATTAAGACGTTTCTTTTGATGCAGCAGGTTGGAAATCCTTTTTTTTTTTGGAGAATGTGCAAAGGGACACTTGGGAGCCCAGTGGGGCCCAATGGGAAAAATCAAATATCCCAAGGTAAAAACTAGAACAAAGCTATCTGTATAACTGCTTTGTGATGTGTGATTTATTTCTCAGTATTGAATGTTTCTTTTGATTCAACAGGTTAAAAACACTCTTTTTAGAGAACTGTGATGGGACATTTCAGAGCCCATTGAAGCCTATGGGGAAAAACTGATTATCCCCAGGTAAATACTAGGATGAAGTTATCTGCAAAACTACTTTGTGATGGGTGGATTCATCTAACAAAGTTAAAACATCCTTTGGATTCAGCAGGTTGGAAACAATCTTTTTGGAGAATCTGCTTAGGAACATTTGGAAGCCCTTTGAAGCCTAGGGGAAAAACAGAATATCTCAGATAAAAATGGGAAAGAAGGTGTATGAGAAATGGCTTCATGATGTGTGGACTCATCTCAAGGAATGAAATCTTTCTTTTTATTCAACAGGTAAGAA
The DNA here is from genome assembly GCF_008728515.1 of Papio anubis. Classification (NCBI taxonomy): domain Eukaryota; kingdom Metazoa; phylum Chordata; class Mammalia; order Primates; family Cercopithecidae; genus Papio; species Papio anubis. The sequence goes on from NW_022165096.1 coordinate 290,640, forward strand.
ACACTCTTCTTGGAGAATCTGTGAAGGGATATTTGGGGGCCCATTGAGACCTATGGGGAAAAATAGAATGTCCCCAGATAAAAATTAGAAAGAAGCTGTCTGTGAAACTGCTTTGTGATATGTGGAGTCTTCTCACATAATTAAACCTTTTTTTTTTTTTTTCATTCAGCAAGTTGGAAATACTCTTTTTGGATAATTTGTGAAGGACTGTTTTGGATCCCATTGATGCCTATGGAGAAAAGCCAAATATCCCCAGGTAAAAACTAGAGAAAAACTGTTTGTGAAACTCCTTTGTGGTGTGTAGATTCATCTCACAGAGATAGGACTTTCCTGTGATTCAGCAGGTTGGAAACACTCTTATTGGCGAATCTCCCATGGCATATTTGGGAGCCCATTGAGGCCCATTGAAAAAAAATAAATATCCCCAGAAGAAAAAATAGAAAGAATCTATCTGTTGAAAATGTCTTGTGATGTGCGGATTCATCTCACAGAGCTAAACGTTTGTTTTGATTCAGCAGGTTGGAAATACTCTTCTTGGAGGATCTGTGAAGGGATATTATTGAACCCACTGAGGCCCATGTGGAAAAACTGAAAATCCCCAAATAATAAGTAGAAAGAAACTGTATGTGAAACTACCTTGTGATGTGTGGATTCATGTAACAGAGTTAAAACTTCCTTTTGATTCAACAGGTTGGAAACACTCTTTTTGGATAATCTGAAAAGGGACATTTGGGAGCCTTTGATGCTTATGGTGACACACTGAATAATCCCAAGTAAATACTAGAAAGAAGCTATCTGTGAAACTGCTTTGTGATGTTTTGATTTATCTAACAGAGTGAAACCTTTCTTTTGATTCACGAGGTTTGAAAAACTTTTTAAAAAGAATCTGTGAAGGGTCGTTTTGGAGCCTACTGAGGCCTTTGGGGAAAAACTGAATATCCAAAGGTAAATCTAGAAAGAAGATATCTGTGAAACTGTTTTGTGATGTGTGGATTAACCTCACGGAGTTAATCCTTTCTGTTGAGTCAGTAGATTGGAAACATTCTTTTTGGAGAATCAGTGAAGGGACATTTTGGAGCACACTGAGGCATAAGAGGAAAGAGTAAATATCTAAAGATTAAAACTAGAAGGAAGTTATCTGTTAAACTGCTTTGTGATGTGTGGATTCATCTCACAGAGTTAAATTTGTCTTTGGATTCAGCAGGTTGGAAACCCTCTTTTTGGAGAATCTGTGAAGGGACATTTGGGAGCCCATTGAAGCACATGTGAAAAAATCGAATGTTCTCAGATACAAACTAGAAAGAAGTTATCTGTGAAATTGCTTTGTGATGTGTGAATTCATCTCACAGAGTTAAACCTTTCTTTAGATTAAGCAGGTTGGAAACACCCTTTTTAAAGAATCTGTGAAGGGATATTTTGGAGCCCATTGAGGTTCATGGGGAAAAACTGAATATTTCCAAATAAAAATCAATAAGAATCTATCTGTATTTTTAGTAGAGACAGTGTTTCACCGTGTGAGCCAGGATGGTCTCAACCTTCTGACCTCATGATCTGTCACCTTGGCCTCCCAAAGTGCTGGGATTACAGGTGTGAGCCACCTCACCCAGCAAATTCAGCAGGTTTTAAACACTCTTTTTCGAGAATCTGTGAAAATACATTTGAAGCTATGTGTGAAACTGCTTTGTTATGTGTGGATTCATCTAACTGAGTTACAATTTTGTTTTCATTTTGCAGGTTGGAAACACACTTTGAGATCTGTAAAGGGACATTTGGGAGCCCTTTGAGATGAATGGGGAAAAACTGTATATCCCCAGATAATAACTAGAAAGAAGCCATCTGTGAAATTCTTTTATGATGTGTGGATTAATCTCACAGAGTTAAACTTTTCTATTTATTCAGCAGGTTCGAAACACTCTTTTTGGATAATCTATGACAAGATATTTAGGACAACTTAGGCCTAAGAAGAAAAACAGAGTATTACCAGATAAAACTAGAAGTAAGTTATCTGTAAGACTGCTTTTCGATGTATGGATTCATCTTACCTTCCCCTTTATTCAGCAGGTTGGAAACACTCTTTTTATAGAATATGTGAAGGAATGTTTGTGAGCCCATTGAGGCCTCTGGGGAAAAACCGAATATCCCCAGACAAAAACTTGAAAGAAGCTATCTGTGAAACTGCTTTCTGATGTTTATTCATGTCACTGAGTTAAAATTTCCTTTTCATTCAGCAGTTTGGAAACATCCTTTTTGGAGTATCTGTGAAGGGATATTATGGAGCCTTTTGAGGTCTATGGGGAAAAACCAAATATCCCTAGATAAAAACTAGAAAGAAGCTGTCTTTGAAACTACTTTGTGACTTGTGGATTCATCTCACAAAGTTAAACATTTCTTTTGACTCAGCAGGTCGGAAACACTCATTTTGGAGAAAGTGAAGGGATATTTGGGAGCCCACTGAGGCCTTGGGGAAAAACAGAATATCCCCAAATAAAAACTAGGAAGAAGTTATCTATGAAACTGCTTTGTGAAGTGTTGATTCCCATTGCAGAGGTAAACCTTTCTTTTGGTTCAGCAGGTTGGAAACATTCTTTTTGGAGAATCTGCAGAGAGTCATTTGGGAGCCCATTGAGGCCTATGGGGAAAAACCAAATATCCCTAGATAAAAACTAGAAAGGTGCTACCTGAGAAACTGTGTTGTGATGTGTGGATTCATCCTACAGAGTTAAACATTTATTTTGATTCAACATTTTGGAACCACTTTTATTGGAGAATCAGAAAACAGACATTTGAAAACTCATTGAGGCCTAAGAATAAAAACAGAATACTCCCAGATAAAAACTAGGAAGACACTATCTCTGAAACTACTTTCTTATGTGTGAATTCATCTCACAGAATTAAAACTTTGTGTTGATTCAGTAGGTTGGAAACACTATTTTTGGAGAATCTGCAAAGAGTCATTTGGGAGCCAATTGAGGTCTATGGGGAAAAATCAAATATCCCTAGATAAAAACTAGAAAGATGCTATCTGAGAAACTGCATTGTGATGTGTGGATTCATCCTACAGAGTTAAACATTTCTTTTGATTCAGCAGTTTGGAACCACTTTTATTGGAGAATCAGAGAACAGACATTTGAAAGCTCATTGAGGCCTAAGAATAAAAACAGAATACCCACAGATAAAAACTAGAAAGACGCCATCTCTGAAACTACTTTCTTATGTGTGGATTCATCTCACAGAATTAAAACTTTGTGTTGATTCAGTAGGTTGGAAACACTATTTTTGGAAAATCTGCAAAAGGACATTTGGGAGCCCATTGAGGACAATGGGGAAAAATCGAATATCCCTAGATAATAACCAGAAAGAAGCTATTTGTGAAACTCCTTTGTGATGTGTGAATTAACCTCACAGAGATAAAACTTTGTTTTTATTTAGAAGGTTGGAAACACCGTTCTTGGAGAATCTGCAATGAGACATTTGGGAGAGCATTGAGGCTTAGGGAGAAAAACAGAATATCAACAGATTAAAAACTAGGAAGGAGCTATCTGTAAAACTGCTTTCCAATGTGTGGATTTATCTCACAGAGTTAAACCTTTCTTTGGATTCAGCAGGTTGAAAATACTCTTTTTGGAGAATATGTGAAGGGACACTTGTGAGCAAATTGAGGTCTATTGGGAAAACAGAATATCCCCAGATAATAACTAGAAAGAAGTTATCTGTGAAACTCATTTGTGATTTGTGGATTGATCTCACAGAGTTAAACCTTTCTTTTGATTCAGCAGGTAGGAAGAAGTCTTTTTGGTGAATGTTGGAAAAGACATTTGGGTGCTTATTGAGGCCTATAAGGAAAACCCGAAAATGCCACATAAACATTAGAAAGAAACTATCTGTGAAACAGTTTTGTGATTTCTGGACTCATCTCACATAATTAAACCTTTCTTTTGATCCAACAGGTTGGAAACTCTCTACTTGTAGTCTTTGAAGGGACTTTTTGAAGCACATTGAGACGTATTGAAAAAAACAAATATACCCAGATAAAAACTATAAATAAGCTATCTGTGAATCTGCTTTGTCACATGTGGATTCATCTCCCACCGTTAAAACTTTCTTTTGATTTAGCAGGTTGGATAAACAGTCTTGGAGAATCTGTGAGTGACATTTGGGAGCTGAATGAGGCCTACGGTGAAAACCCAAATATTCCGAGACAAAAACTAGATAGAAGCTATCTGTGAAGCTGCTTTGTGATGTGTGGATCCATCTCACCCAGTTAAAACTTTCTTCTGATTCAGCAGGTTGGAAATACTCTCTTTGGAGAATCTGTGTGAAACATTTGAGTTCCCATTGAGGTCTATGGGGAAAAACTGAATATCTCCAAATAAAAACTAGAAAGTAGCTATCTGTGAAACTGCTTTGTGATATGGGGATTCATCTCACAAGGTTAAAACCATCTTTTGATTCAGATGTTAGAAATGCTATTTTTGGAGAATCTGCAAAAAGATATTTGGGAGCCCCTGAGGCCTAAGGGAAAAAACTGAATATCTTCAGAAAAAAACTAGAAAGAATCTATCTATAAAACTGCTTTCTGATGTGTAGATTCATCTAACTGAGTTAAACCTTTCTTTTCATTCAACAGCTGTAAGCACTCTTTTTGTGGAATCTGCAAAGGCACATATTGGAGCTCAGTGAACCATACGGTGAAAAACCAAACATCCCCAGAGAAAAACTAGAAAGAAGCTACCTGTGAAACTGCTTTGTAATGTTTGGATTCATCTCACAGAGTTAAACTTTTCTTTTGATTCAGTACGCTGGAAACATTCTTTTTAAATAATTTGCAAAGGGACATTTTTGAGCCCACTGAGCCCTTGGGGAGAAACTGAATAGCCACTTGTGAAAACTAGAAAGAAGTTATCTGTGAAACTGCTTTGTAATATGTGGATTCATGTCACAGAATTAAAATTTTCTTTTTATTCAGCAGGTTGGAAACACTCTTTTTGGAGAATCTGCAAAAGGGCATTTGGGAGCCCTTTGAGTTTTATGCAGAAAAAAATAATATCACCAGATAAAAACTAGAAAGAAGCTATTTTTGAAACTGCTTTGTGACTTGTGGAGTCACCTCACAGAGTTAAAACTTTCTGTTTATTCAGCAGGTTGAAACACTCTTTTAGGAGGATCTGTGATGAAACATTTGGAAGTCCATTGAGCCGTATGGAAAGAAAAAGTGAATATCTCCAGTTCAAAACCAGAAAGAAGTGAGGGACTGATCCAAGTTAGCCGAATAAGAACAGTTCCTGTCTACAGCTGCCAGTGTGAGTGAAACAAAAGACAGGTGATATCTGCATTTCCAACTGAGGTACGGGGTTCATCTCTCTGGGACTTGTTGGACAGTGGGTGCAGACCACAGAGTGTGAGCCAAAGCAGGGTGGAGCATTGCCTCACTTGGGAAGTGCAAGGGGAAGGGGAATTCCCTTCCCTAGCCAAGGGAAGCCATGACAGACTGCCCCTGGAAATTGGGATACTCCCACCCTAATATTGAACTTTTCCAACAGTCCTCACAAACAGCACAGCAAGAGATTATATCCCCTGCCTGGTTCGGAAATCCCCATGTCCTTGGAGCTTTGCACACTGCTAGCACAGCAGTCTGAGATCGAGCTGCAAGGCAGCAGTGAGGCTGGGGTAGGGTCGTGCACCATAGCTGAGGCTTGAGTAGGTAAACAAAGCAGCTGGGAACCTCAAACTGAGTGGAGCCCATCGCAGCTTAATGAGGCCTGCATGTTATTGCAGACTCCACCTCTGGGGGCAGGATATAGCTGAACAAAAGGCAGCAGAAACTTCTGTAAATGTAAACGTCCCTGTCTGACAGCTTTGAAGAGAGTAGTGGTTCTCCCAGCATGGAGTTTGAGATCTGAGAACAAACAGACTGCCTCCTCAAGTGGGTCCCTGACCCTTAGTTAGCCTAACTGGGAGATTCCTCCCAGTAGGGACAGAGTGACACCTTATGCAGCTGGGTGGCCCTCTGACATGCAGCTTCCAGAGGAAGGATCAGGTAGCAACATTTTATGTTGTGCAATACTTGCTCTTCTGCAGCCTCTGCTAGTGATACCCAGATCAAGAGGGTCTGGAGTGTACCTCCAGCAAACTCCAACAGAATTAAAGCTGAGGGTCCTGACTGTCAGAAGGAAAACTAACAAACAGAAAGAAATAGCATCAACATCAACAAAAAGGACATCGATACAAAAGTTCCATCTGAAGGTCACCATCATCAAAGAGCAATGGTAGATAAAACCACAAAAATGGGGAGAAAACACAGCAGAAAAGGTGAACATTCTAAAACTCAGAGTGTCTCTTCTCCTCCAAAGGAACACAGCTCCTCACCAGCAATGGAACAAAACTGGATGGAGAATGACTTTGATTATTTGACAGAAGTAGGCTTCAGAAGATCAGTAATGACAAAATTCTCCCATCTAAAGAAGGATGTTTGAACCCATTGCAAAGAAGCTGAAAATCTTGAAAAAAGAGTAGACGAATTGGTAACTAGAATAAATAGCATACAGAAGACCTTAAGTGATGTGATGGAGCTGAAAACCATTGCATGAGAACTACGTGATGCATGCAAAAGCTTTAGTAGCTGATTCGATCAAGTAGAAGAAAGGGCATCAGTGACTGAACGTCAAATGAACAAAATGAAGTGAGAAGAGAAGTTTAGAGAAAAAAGAATAAAAAGAAATGAACAAAGCATCCAAGAAACACAGGACTATGTGAAAAGACCAAATCTATATCTGATTGGTGTACTTAAAAGTCATGGGGAGAATGGAACCAAGTTGGAAAACACGCTTCAGGATATTATCCAGGAGAGCTTCCCTAACCTAGCTAGGCAGGCCAACATTCAAATTCAGGAAATACAGAGAACACCAAAAGATGCTCCTCAAGAAGAGCAAACCCAAGACACATAATTTTCAGAATCACCTAGGTTGAAATGAAAGAAAAAATGTTAAGGGCAACCAGAGAGAAAGAGTGGGTTATGCACAAAGGGAAGCCCATCAGACTAATAGCAGATCTCTCAGCAGAAACTCTACAAGCCAGAAGAGAGAGGGGGCCAAAATTCAACATCCTTAAAGAAAAGATTTTTTTGACCCAGAATTTCAAATCCAGCCAAACTAAGCTTCATAAATGAGGGAGAAATAAAATCCTTTACAGACAAGCAAATGCTGAGAGATGTTGTCACCACCAGGCCTGCCTTACAAGAGCTCCTGAAGGAAGCACCAACATGGGAAGGAAAAGCCCATACCAGCCACTGCAAAAACATGTCAAATTGTAAACACCATCAATGGTAGGAAGAAACTGCATCAACAAACGAGCAAAATAACCAGCCAACATCATAATGACAGGATCAAATTCACACATAAAAATATTAATCTTACATGTAAATGGGATGATTTCTCCATTTAAAACACACAGACTGGCAAATTGGATAGTGTCAAAACCCATCAGTGTGCTGTATTCAGGAGACTCATCTCACGTGCAGAGACACACATAGGCTCAAAATAAAGGGATGGAGGAAGATCTACCAAGCAAAGGGAAAACAAACAAACAAAAAATCAGGGGTTGCAATCCTAGTCTCTGATAAAACAGACTTTAAACCAACAAAGATCAAAAGAGACAAAGAAGGTCATTACATAATGGTAAAGGGATCATTTCAAGAAGAAGATCTAACTATCCTAAATATATATGCACCCAATAGAGGAGCACCCAGTTTCATAAGGTAAGTCCTTAGAGACCTACAAACAGATTTAGACTCTCATGCAATAATAATGGGGGACTTTATCACCCCACTGTCAACATTAGACTGATCAACAAGACAGAAAGTTAACAAGGCTATCCAGGACTTGAACTCAGTTGTGAACCAAGTGGGCCCAATATATATCTACAGAACTCTCCATCTCAAATCAACAGAATATACATTCTTCTCAGCATCATATCACACATATTCCAAAACTGACCATGTAGTTGGAAGTAAAGTGCTCCTCAGTAAATGTAGAAGAACAAAAATTGTAACAAACTGTCTCTTAGACCACAGTGCAATAAATTAGAACTCAGAATTAAGAAACTCACGCAAAACCACTCAACTACATGGAAACTGAATAACCTGCTCCTGAATGACTACTGGTTGCATATCAAAATGAAGGCAGAAATAAAGATGTTCTTTGAAACCAATGAGAACAAAGACACAACATACCAGAATCTCTGGGACACATTTAAATAAGTGTGTAGAGGGAAATTTATAGCACTAAATGCTCATGAGAGAAAGCAGGAAAGATCTAAAATTGACACCCTAACATCAAAATTAAAAGAAATAGAGAATCAAGAGCAAACACGTTCAAAAGCTAGCAGAAGGCAAGAAATAATTAAGATCAGAGCAGAAATTAAGGAAATAGAGATGTAAAAACTCTTCAAAAAATCAATGAATCCAGGAGTTGATTTTTTTTTGCAATGATCAGCAAAATTGATAGACAGGTAGCAAGACTAATAAAGAAGAAAAGAGAGAATAATCAAATAGATGCAATAAAAAATGATAAAGGGGATTCAGAGAATACTATAAACACCTCTATGGAAATAAACTGGAAAATCTAGAAGAAATGGATAAATTCCTGGACACATACAACTTCCAAAGACTAAATCAAGAAGAAGCTGATTTCCTGAATAGACCAATAACAGGCTCTGAAATTGAGGCAATAATTAGTAGCCTACTAACAAAACAAAGTCTAGGACCAGACGGATTCACAGCCGAAATTCTACCAGAGGTACAAAGAGGAGCTGGTACCATTCCATCTGAAACTATTCCAATCAATAGAAAAAGAGGGAATCCTCCCTAACTCATTTTATGAGGCCAGCATCATCCTGATACCAAAGCCTGGCAGAGACACAACAAAAAAAGATAATTTTAGACCAATATCCTTGAAGAACATTGATGCAAAAATCCTCAATAAAATACTGGCAAACAGAATCCAGCAGCACATCAAAAAGCTTATTCATCACGATCAAGTGGGCTTCATCCCTGGGATGCAAGGCTGGTTCAACATACACAAATCAATAAACATAATCCATCATATAAACAGAACCAAAGACAAAAACCGCATGTCCATCTCAATAGATGCAGAAAAGGCCTTTGACAAAATTAAACAGCCTTCATGCAAAAACTCTCAATAAACTAGGTGTTGATGGGACGTATCTCAAAATAATAAGAGGTATTTATGACAAACCCACAGCCAATATCATAATGAATGGGCAAAAACTGGAAGCCTTCCCTTTGAAAACTGGCACAAGACAGGATGCCTTCTCTCACCACTCCTATTCAAGATAGTGTTGGAAGTTCTGGCCAGGGCAATCAGGCAGGAGAAAGAAATAAATGTTATTCAATAAGGAAAAGAGGAAGTCAAATTGTCCCTGTTTGCAGAAGACTTGATTGTATACTTATAAAGCCCATTGTCTCAGTCCAAAATCTCCTTAGGCTGATAAGCAACATCAGCAAAGTCTCAGGATACAAAATCAATGTGCAAAAATCACAAGCATTTCTATACACAAATAACAGACAAATAGAGGCCCAAATCACGAGTGAAATCCCATTCACAATTGCTTCAAAAAGAATAAAATACCTAGGAATCCAACTTACAAGAGATGTGAAGGACCTCTTCAAGGAGAACTGCAAACCACTGCTCAATGAAATAAAAGATGACACAAACAAATGGAAGAATATTCTGTGCTCATGGATAGGAAGAATTGATATCATGAAACTGGCCATACTGCCCAAGGTAATTTATAGATTCAATGCCATCCCCATCAAGCTACCAATGACTTTCTTCACAGAATTGGAAAAAAACTACTTTAAAATTCATATAGAACCAAAAAAGAGCCCATGTAGCCAAGACAATCCTAAGGCAAAAGAACAAATTTGGAGGAGTCATCACGCTACCTGACTTCAAACTCTACTACAAGGCTACAGTAACCAAAACAGCATGGTACTGGTACCAAAGCAGACATGTAGACCAATGGAACAGAACAGAGCCCTTAGAAGAAATACCACACATCTACAACCATCTGATCTTTCACAAACCTGACAGAAGCAAGAAATGGGGAAAGGATTCCTTATTTAATAAATGGTGTTGGGAAAACTGGCTAGCCATATGTAGAAAGCTGAAGCTGGATCCCTTCCTTACACTTTGTACAAAAATTAATTCAAGATGGATTAAAGACTTAAATGTTAGACCTAAAATCATAAAAACCCTTGAAGTAAATCTAGGCAATACCATTAAGGACATAGGCATGGCAAGGTCTTCGTGACTAAAACACCAAAAGCAATGGTAACAAAAGCCAACATAGACAAATGGGATCTAATTAAACTAAGAGCTTCTGCACAGCAAAAGACACTACCGTCAGAGTGAACAGGCAACCTACAGAGTGGGAGAAAATTTTTGCAATCTACCCATCTGACAAAGGGCTAGTATCCAGAATCTAAAAATAACTTAAACAAATTTATAAGAAAAACAAACAATGCCATCAAAAAGTAGGTGAACAGACACTTCTCAAACGAAGACATTTATGCAGCCAATAGACATGGGAAAAATGTTCATCATCACTGGTTGTCAGAGAAATGCAAATCAAAACTACAATCTCATACCAGTTAGAATGGTGATCATTAAAACATCAGGAAACAGCAGGTGCTGGAGAGGATGTGGAGAAATAAGAACGCCTTTACACTGTTGGCGGGAGTGTAAACCAGTTCAACCATTGTGGAAGACTGTGTAGTCATTTCTTAAGGATCTAGAACTAGAAATATCGTTTGACCCAGCAATCCCACTATGGATATATATCCAAAGGATTATAAATCATGCTACTATCAAGACACTTGCACATGTATATTTGTTGAGGCACTATTCACAATAGCAAAGACTTGGAATCAACCCAAATGTCCATCAATGATAGATTGGATTAAGAAAATGTGGCACATATACACTATGGAATACTATGCAGCCATAGAAAAGGATGAGTTCATGTCTTATGTAGATATATGAATGAAGCTGGAAACCATCATTCTGAGCAAACTATCGCAAGGACAGAAAACCAAACACCGCACGTTCTCTCTGATAGGTGGGAATTGAACAATGAGAACATGTAGACACAGGGCAGGGAACATCACACATGGGGGCCTGTCATGGGGTGAATGGAGGAGGGAGGGAGGGCATTAAGAGAAATGCCTATTGTAAATGATGAGTTAATGGGTGCAGCACAGCAACATGGCACATGTATACCTATGTAACAAACCTGCATGTTGTGCACATGTACCCTAGAACTTAAAGAATAATAATAGTAATAATAATAATAATAATAAAACAAGAAAGCAGCTATCTGTGAAACTACTTGGTGATAGGCAGATTCATCTCACAGGAATAAACCTTTCTATTGATTCAGAAGGTTGGATACACTATTTTTGGAGAATCTGCAAAGGATATTTGGGAGCCCATTGAGGCCTATGGGATAAAACAGAATATCTCCAGGTAAAAACTAGAAAGAGCCTACCTGTGTAACTGTTATGTGATGTGGGGATTCATCTCACAAAGTTTAAGCTTTCTTTTGATTCAGTAGGTTGGAAACACTCTTTCTGGAGAATCAACAAAGAGACATTTTAAAGCTTATTGAGGCCTATGAGGAAACCCGAATATCCCCAGATAAAAACTACAAGGAAGATATCTGTGAAATGCTTTATTATGTGTGGATTCTTCTCACAGTTTTAGACATTTCTTTTAATTCAGTAGGTTGGGAACACTCTTTTTAAAGAACCTGCAAAGGGACATTTTTGAGCCAATTGAGCCCTTGTAGAAAAACAAAATATCCCCAGATAAATACAAGAAAGAAGCAGTCTGGGAAACTATTTTGTGATATGTAGATTCATGCCACAGAATTAAAATTTTCTTTTGATTCAGCAGGTTGGAAACACTCTTTTTGGAGAATCTGAAAAGGGACATTTGGGAGCTGTTTGAGTCCTATGGGGAAAAACAGAATATGCCCAGAAAAAAACAAGAAAAAAGCTATTGGTGAAACTGCTTTCTGACTTCTGGATTCATCTCATAGAGTTAAAACTTTCTTTTGATTCAGCAGGTTGGAAACATTCTTTTTGGAGAACCAGTGAAGAGACATTTGGGAGCCCATTGAGATCTATGGGGAAAAACAGAATATCCCAAAATAGAAACAAGAAAGATGCTGTGAAACTGCTTTCTGATGTGTGGATTCACATCACAGAGTTAAAATGTCCTTTTGACTCAACAGGTTGGAAAAACTCTTGAAGAATCTGCAAAGAGCCACTTGGGAGCCCATGGAGGCCCTGAGGAAAAACCGGATGTCCCCAGATAAAAACTGTAAAGATGTTATCTGTGAAACTCTTTGTGGTGGGTAGATTCATCTCACAGAGTTAAACCTGTCTTTTAATTCAGCAGGTTGGAAATACTTATTAGAGAATTGGTGAAGGGACATTTGAAAGCCCATTGATGCCTATGGGAAGAAAACAAATATCCCCAGATAAAAAGAAGAAAGAAGCTATCTGTGAAACTGCTTTGTGATGGGTGGATTCATCTCACAGAGTTAAACTTTCTTTTGATTCATCAGGTTGGAAACACTCTTTTTGGAGAATCTGCAATAAGACATTTGGGAGACCATGGAGGCCTAAGAAGAAAAACAGAATATCCCCAGATAATCTATGAAGGGATATTTGGGAGTTTATTGAGGCCATTTGGGAAAAACAGATTATCCAAAGATAATAACTAGAAAGAAGTTATCTGTGAAACTCCTTTGTGATCTGTAAATTCATCTCAGAGTTAAACCTTTCTCTTGATTCAGTCCATTGGAAATACTCTTTTTGCAGAATCTACAAAAAGACATTTGAGTGCCCCATTGGATCCTATAAGAAAAAACCAAAAACCCCAGATAAAAATTAGAAAGAAACTATCTGTGAAATTGCTTTGGAATTTGTGGATTGTTCTCATATATTTAAACCTTAGTTTTGATCCAGCACGTTGAAAACTCCCTCTTCGTAGAGTCTGAATAGGTTCTTTTGAAGCCCATTGAGGTCTATTGGAAAAATCAAATATCCCCAGATAAAAACTAGAAAGAAGCTGTCTGTGAAAATTCTCTGTGATGTGTAAATTCGTCTCACAGAGTTCAAGTTTTCTCTTGATTCAGCAGGTTGGATAAACTTTCTTTGCAGAATCTGTGAAAAAACATCTGCGAGCCTGATGAGGCCTATGGGGAAAACCCAAAAATCCCCAGATAAAAACTCGAAAGAACTATCAATGCAACTGCTGTGTGATGTGTGGATTCATCTCACAGAGTTAGACTTTTTTTTGATTCAGCAGATTGGAAACACTTTTTTTGGAGAATCAGCAAAGGCACATTTCGGAGCCCATTGAGGTCTATGGGGAAAAGCAGAATATCCCCAGATATAAACTAGAAAGATGCTATTTGTGAAACTGCTTTGTGATGTGTGGATTCACATCACAGAGGTAAAACTTTCTTTTAACTCAGCACGTTGGAAACAGTCTTTTTAGAGAATCTGAAAAGAGCTACTTGGGAGCCCATTGAGGCCCTGGGGAAAAACAGAATGTACCCAGACAAAAATTAGAAAGATGCTATGTGTAAAAATCCTTTGTGGTATGTAGATTCCTCTCACAGAGTTAAACTTTTCCTTTGATTCAGTAGGTTGGAAACACTCTTATTGGAGAATCAGTGAAGGGACATTTGAAAGCCCATTGAGGCCTACGGGGAAAAATAATATCCCCAGATAAAAAGAAAAAAAAAAAAGCTATCAGTGAAACTGCTTTGTGATGGGTGGATTCATCTCACAGAGTTAAAACTTTCTTTTGATTCAGCAGGTTGGAAACTCCCCAGATAAAAACTAAAAAGAAGCTATCTGTGAAACTGCTTTCTGATGCATAGATTCACCTCACAGAGTTAAACATTTCTTTTGATTCAGCAGGTTGGAAACACACCTTTTGGAGAATCTGTGGAGGGACATATGGAAACCCATCGAGACCTATCAGAAAAACCAAATATCCCCAGATAAAAACTAGAGAGAAGCTATCTGTGAAGTGTGGATTCATCTAACACCATTAAACCTTTCTTTGGCTCAGCAGGTTGGAAAAAACTGTCTTTGGAGAATCTCTGAAGGGACATTTTGGAGCCCGGTGAGACCTATGGGAAAAACAGAATATCCCCAGAAAAAAACTAGAAAGTATCTATCTGTGAAACTCCTTTGAGACGTGTTGATTCATCTCACAGGGTTAAACTTTTGTATTGATTCAGAAGGTTGGACACACTATTTTTGGAGAATATGCAAAGGGACATTTGGGATCCCATTGGGACATATAGAAAAAAACAGAATATCTCCCAATAAAAACAAGAAAGAAGCTATCTGTGAAACTGCTTTGTGATGTGTGGATTCAACTGACAGAGTTAAAGGTTTAGTTTCATTCAGCAGATTGTAAACACTCTTTTTGTGGAATCTGCGAAGGTATATATGGGAGCCCACTGAGGTCTATAGTAAAAAACAAAATATCCCCAGATAAAAATTATAAAGAAGCTATATGTGAAACTTATTTGTGATTAATAGATTCATCTCACAGAGTTTAACCTTTCTGTTGATTCAGCAGGTTGAAAAAACTCTTACTGGAGAATTGGCGAAGAGACATTTAGGAGCCCATTGAGGACTGTGGGGAAAAACCATGTATCCCCAGAGAAAAAGAAGAAAGAACCTATCCATGAAACTGCTTTGTGATGTGTGGATTCACATCACAGAATTAAACCTTTGTTTTTACTCAACGGGTTGGAAAAACTGTTCTTGGAGAATCTGCAATGGGACATTTGTGAGACCACTGAGGCCTATGGGGAAAAACTGAACATCCCCAGGTAAAAACTAGAAAGAAGCTATCTGTGAAACTGCTGTGTGATGTGTGGATTAATCTCACAGAGTTAAATCTTTTCTTGATACAGCAGGTTGGAAACAATTTTTTTGGAGAAATTGCGAAGGGAAATTTGGCAGACCTTTGAGGCCTATGGGGAAAAACAAAATATCACTAGGTGAAAACTAGAAAGAAGCTATCTGCAAAACTGTTTTTTTGATGTGTGGCTTAGTCTCACTGAGTTAAACTTTTTTTTTTCTTTTGATTCAGCAGATTAGAAACACTCTTTTTGTAGTATCTGCAAAAAAGCAATGGAAAGCCCAGTTGGGCCTACTGGAAAAAAAAAAAAAAATCCTAAGATTAAACATAGAAAGCTATCTGTGAAACTGCTTTCTGAAGTGTGGATTCACCTCAGAGAGTCAAAACTTTCTTTTGATTCAGCAGGTTGAAAACACTCTTTTTGAAGAATCTGCAAGGGAACATTTGGGAGCACACTTAGGTGTACAAGGAAAACAGAATATTCCCAGATAAAAACTAGAAGGAAGCCATCTGTGAACCTGCTTTGTGATACGTGGATTCATCTCACAGAGTTAAACCTTTCTTTTGATTCAGCAGGTTGGAAACTCTCTTTGCAAAGGGACATTTTAAAGCTTATTGAGGACTATGAGGAAAACCCGAGTACACCCTGATAAAAACTAGAAATAAGTTATCTGTGAAACTGCTTTGTTAAGTGTGGATTCATCTCACAGAGTTAAACCTTTCTTTTGATTCAGCAGGTTGGAAACACTCTTTTCAAAGAATGTGTGAAGGGATGTTTGTGAGCCCATTGAGGCCTATGGGGAAAACTGAATATCCCCAGATATAAACTTGAAAGAAGCTATTTGTGAAACTGCTTTGTGATATGTGGGTTCATGTCACAGAGTAAAAATTTTCTTTTGATTCAGCAGGTCGGAAACACTTTTTTTGGAGATTCTGTGAAGGAACATTTGGGAGCCCTTTGAGGCCTATGGGGAAAAACTGAATATCCCCTGATAAAAACTAGAAAAAAAGCTACTTGTAAAACTGCTTTGTGACTTGTGGATTCATCTCACATATTAAACCGTTCTTTTGATTTAGCAGGTTGGAAACACTCTTTCTGGTGAATCAGCGAAGGGATATTTGGGAACCCATTGAGGTTTATTGGGAAAAACAGAGTATCTCTAGATAGAAACTAGAAAGAAGCTATCTCTGAAATTGCTGTGTGATGTGTGGATTCACTTCACAGGGTGAATCCACACAAAAGTTCCTTTTGATTCAGCAGATTGGAAACAGTGTTTTTGAAGAATCTGCAAAGAGCCATTTGTGAGCCCGCTGTGGCTCTGAGGAAAAACAAAATGCCCCCAGATGAAAACTAGAAAAAACCTATCTGTGAAACTGCTTTGTGATGTTTGGATTCGTCTCAAAAAGTTAAACCTTTCTTTTGAGTCAGCAGGTTGGAAACACTCTTATTAGCAAATCAGCTAAGGGACATTTCAAAGCCCATTGAAGCCTATGGGTAAAAACAAATGTCCTCAGATAAAAAGAAGAAAGAAGCTATCATGAAACTACTCTGTTATGTGTGGATTCATCTCACCGAGTTAAAGCTTTCTTTTGATTCAGCAGATTGGAAAAACTCTTTTTGGAGAATCTGCAATGAGATATTTGAGGAACAATTGATGTCTAAGAAGAAAAAGAGAATATCCCCAGATAAAAACTGGACAGACACTGTCTGTGAAACTGCTTTGTGATGTGTGGATTCATCTCACACTGTTAAACCTTTGTTTTGATTCAGCAGGTTGGAAAATCTTTCTTTGGAGAATCTATGAAGGGATATTTGGCAGCCCTTTAAGGTCTATGGGAAAAAACCATGATGTCCCAGATAAAAACTAGAAAGAAGCTATCTGTGAAACTGCTTCGTGATGTGTGAATTCAACTGACAGAGTTAAACCTTGCTTTTGATTCGGCAGGTTAGAAACACTCTTTTTGTAGAATCTGTGAGAGGACATTTGGGAACTCATTGAGGCCTATGGGGGGAAAAAAACCCCAGAATATCCCCAGATAAAAATGGGAAGGAAGCAATTTGTGAAATTGATTTGTGATGTTTGGATTCATCTCATATAATTTAACATTTCTTTTGATTCACCAAGTTGGGAACACTCTTTTCGAAGAATCTTCAAAAGGATATTTGGGAGTCCATTGAGGCCTACAGGAAAAACTGTGTATCTCCAGATAAAATAAAGAAAGAAGCTAGCTGTAAAACTGCATTCTGATGTATACATTCATCTACTGATGTAAAACTGTTTTTTTATTCAACAGGTTGAAAACACTCATTTTGTAGGATCTGCAAAGAAACATTTGGAAGCCCATTGAGGCTTACAGGCAAAAAACAAATATCACTAGGTAAAAACTAAAAAGATGCTTTTGTGAAACTGCTTTGTGATGTGTGGATTATTACTCACAGTGTTAGAACTTACTTTTGATTCAGCAAGTTGGAAACACTTTTTTGGTGAATCTGTGAAAGGTTATTTGGGTGCTCATTGAGGTTCTATGATTAAAAAAGATATCCCCAGAAAACTACAAGAAGCTATCCTGTGAAACTGCTTTGTGATGTGTGGATTCATCACACAGAGTTAAACTACTCACTTTTGATTCCAGCAGGTTGGAAGCACTCTATTTGATAGAAACTGCAAATGGACAGTTGGGAACCCATTGAGGTCTAGGGAAAACCAGTATCCCAGATAAAAACTAGAAAGAAGCCATCTGTGAAACTGCTTTGTGATGTGTGGACTCATCTCATAGGGTTGAACCTTTCTTTTCATTCAGCATTTTGGGAAACACTCTTTGGAGTCTCTGCAAAGGGACATTAGGTGCCGATTGATGCCTATGTGATAAAACCAAATATCCCCAGGTAAAAACTAGAAAGAAGCTATCTGTGAAACTGCTCTGTTGTAAGGTGGATTCATCTCACCAAGTTAAACCTTTCATTTGTTCCTGGAGTTGGAAGCACACTATTTTGGAGTATCTGTGAAGGGGCAATTGGGAGCCATTGAGGCCTAAAGGAAAATCTGAATATTCACACATAAAAGCATGGGATGAAGATATTTGTAGAGACTGTTTTGTGACGTGTAGATTCAGCTCACAGAGTTAAGCATTTCCTTTGTTTCAACAGAGTGGAAACACTCGTACGCTTTTGTATAATCTGTGAAGGGTTTTATTCAGGATCCATGAAGGTCTGGGTAAAAAATTATATTCAGATGAAACTAAAAGTTATCCGTAAAACTGCTTGTGATGTATTATTCACCTAACAAAGTTAAACTTTATTTTGATTCAACAGTTACGCCTCTCTTGCCTGGAAAATCACCCGAAGTGAAATTTTGCAGCCATTAGAGGCCTATGGGAAAAGCTGAATATACCATAAAACTGAAATAATCTGTCTGTTAAACTGATTTTTTCCTGTGGATAGTCTCTGAACAAACCTTTCTTTTCATTCAACGGTTGTGAACTCTTTTTTTTTTTTTTTAAATTTATTTATTATTATTATACTTTAGTTGGAGATTTTGTGTGCATAGCGTTACGGGTTTCTTACATATGTATACTTGGTACCATGTTGCTGTGCTGCACCCATCAACTCGTCGTTTACATCCGTTATAACTCAGTGATCCCTCCCCTCCCCTTCCCATGATAGGCCCGATTGTGTGATGTTCCCCTTCCTGGGTCAAGTGATCTCATTGTTCAGTTCCACCTATGAGTCAGAATGTGGTGTTTGGTTTTCTGTTCTTAGGAGGTTTGCTAAGAATGATGGTTTCCAGCTGCATCCATGTCCCTACAAAGGACTTACAAACTCATCCTTTTTTATGGCTGCATGGTATTCCATGGTGTATATGTGCCACATTTTCTTAATCCAATCTGTCACTGATGGACATTTGGGTTGATTCCAGATCTTTATATTGTGAATAGTGCTGCAATAAACATACATGTGCATGTGTCTTTATAGCAGCATAATTTACTCAATCCCTTTGGGTATATCCCCAGTAATGGGATGGCTGGGTCATATGGTACATCTAATTCTAGATCCTTGAGGAATCCTTCATACTGTTTTCCATATTAGGTTGAACTAGTTTGCAATCCACCAACAGTGTAAAGTGTTCCTATTTCTCCACATCCTCTCCAGCACCTGTTGTTTCCTGAATTTTTAGCCAGTAAGCCATTCTAACTGGTGTGAGATGGTATCTCATTGTGGTTTTCATTTACTGCATTTTCTCTGATGGCCAGTGATGATGAGCATTTTTTCATGTGTCTATTTGGCTGTATGAATGTCTTCTTTTTGAGAAGTGTCTGTTTTGCCATCCTTTGCCCACTTTTGATGGGTTGTTTGTGTTTTTCTTATCGAAATTTGTTGGAGTTCTTTGTAGGTTCTGGATATTAGCCCTTTGTCAGATGAGTAGATTGCAAAAATTTTCTCCCCATTCTGTGGGGTTGCCTGTTCACTCTGATGGTAGTTTCTTTTGCTGTGCAGAAGCTCTTTAGTTTAATTAGATCCCATTTTGTCAATTTTGGCTTTTGCTGCCGTTGCTTTTTGGTGATTTAGACATGAAGTCCTTGCCAATACCTATGTCCTGAATGGTGCTACCTAGCTTTCCTCTACGATTTTATGGTGTGGTCCTAACATTTAAGTCTCTAATCCATCTTGAATTAATTTTAAGTATAAGGGTAAAGAGGAAGGATCCAGTTTCAACTTTCTACTTATGGCTAGCCAATTTTCCCAGCACCATTTATTAAATAGGGAATCCTTTCCCACCCCATTTCTTGTTTCTCTCAGGTTTGTCAAAGATCAAATGGCTGTAGATGTGTGGTATTTCTGAGGACTCGGTTCTGTTTGTTGGTCTGATCTCTGTTTTGGTGCAATTACCACTTCATTTTTTGGTTACTGTAGCCTTGTACTATAGTTTGAAGTCAGGTAGCGTGATGCCTCCAGCTTTGTTCTTTTGACTTAGGATTGTCTTGGAGATCTGGAATGCTTTTGGTTCCATATAGACTTTAAAGCAGTTTTCCAATTCCATTGGTAGCTTGATGGGGAGTTGGCATTGAATCTACCAGGTACAGCAGGCAGTATGGCCATTTCACGATATTGATTCTTCCTATCCATGGGCATGGTATGTTTCTTCCATTTGTTTGTATCCTCTTTTATTTAAGTGACGGTGGTTTTGTGGTTCTCCTTGAAGAGGTCCTTTACATCCCTTAGTTGGATTCCTAGGTATTTGATTCTCTTTAAAGCAATTGTGAATGGAGTTCATTCATGATTTGGCTCTCTGTTTGTATTTACTGGTGTATAAGAATGCTTGTGATTTTTGCACATTAATTTTGTAACCTGAGACTTTTCTTGGGAAGTTGCTTATCAAAGCTTAAGGAGATTTTAGACAGAACCAATGGGGTTTTCTAAATGTAAATCATGTCATCTACTGGAAACCAGGGACAAACATTTCTTCTTTTCCTAACTGAATACCCTTGATTTCTTTCTCTTGCCTAATTGCCCTAGGCAGAATTTCCAACACTATGTTGAATAGGGTGAGAGAGGGCATCCCTGTCTTGTGCCAGTTTCCAAAGGGAATTTTTCCAGTTTTGCCCATTCAGTATGATATTGGCTGTGGGTTTTGTCATAAATAGCTCTTATTATTTTTTGAGTACGTTCCATCAAGACCGAATTTATTGGCGTTTTAGCATGGTATTTGAATTTGTCAAAGCCTTTTCTGCATCTATTAGAGATAATCATGTGGTTGCT
Organism: Papio anubis; assembly: GCF_008728515.1. Classification (NCBI taxonomy): domain Eukaryota; kingdom Metazoa; phylum Chordata; class Mammalia; order Primates; family Cercopithecidae; genus Papio; species Papio anubis. The sequence continues at coordinate 311,373 of NW_022165096.1, forward strand.
TTGTCTTTGGTTCTGTTTATATGCTGGATTATGTTTATTGATTTGCAAATGTTAGACCAGCCTTGCATCAGGGATGAAGCCCACTTGATCATGGTGGATAAGCTTTTTGATGTGTTTGTGAATCGGTTTGCCCAGTATTTTATTGAGGATTTTTTGCATCGATGTTCATCAGGGATATTGGTCTAAAATTCTCTTTTTGTTGTGTCTCTGCCAGGCTGGTATCAGGATGATGTTGGCCTCATAAAATGAGTTGGGGAGGATTTTACCTCTTTTTTCTATTGATTGGAATAGTTTCCAGAAGGAATGGGTACAAGCTCCTCCTTGTACCTCTGGTAAATTCAGGCTGTAGATCCGTCTGGTCCCGGACTTTTTGGTTGGTAGGCTATTAATTATTGCCTCAATTTCCAGAGCCTGCTATTGGTCTATTCAGGGGATTCAACTTCTTCCTGCTTTAGTCTTGGTAGGTGTAAGGAGTGTCCGAGGAAATTATCCATTTCTTCTAGACTTTTCCAGTTTATTTACATAGAGGTGTTTATAGTATTCTCTGATGGTAGTTTATTATTTCTGTGGGGTCGTTGATATCCCCTTTATCATTTTTAATTGCGTCTATTTGATTCTTCTCTCTTTTCTTCTTTATTAGTCTTGCTAGTGGTCTGTCAATTTTGTTGATCTTTTTCAAAAACAACTCCTGGATTCATTGATTTTTTGGAGGGTTTTCCCTGTCTCTATCTCCTTCAGGTTCTGCTCTGATCTTAGTTATTTCTTGCCTTCTGCTAGCTTTGGAATGTGTTTGCTCTTTGCTTCTCTAGTTCTTTTTTAATTCGCGATGTTAGAGTGTCAATTTAGATCTTTCCTGCTTTCTCTTGTGGGCATTTAGTGCTATAAATTTCCCTCTACACACTGCTTTTAAATGTCCCAGAGATTCCTGGTATGTTGTATCTTTATTTCCTCATTGGTTTCAAAGAACATCTTTATTTCTGCCTTCATTTAGTTATGTACCCAGTAGTCATTCAGGAGCCAGGTTCAGTTCCATGTAGTTGAGCGGTTTTTCATTGAGTTTCTTAGTCCTACC